>NW_016811267.1:1547857-1551754 GCF_001698545.2 Rhinopithecus bieti
AAAAAAAAAAAAAAAAAAAAGAATACCAGCATAAGCTCATAGGGATCTTGGGATCAGCTGAGGTCAGAATAGCAATTTCTTTTCTTTTGTTTCGTGTGTGTGTGTTTTAGATGGAGTCTTGCTCTGTTGCCCAGGCTGGAGTGCAGTGCAGTGGTGCAGTCTCGGCTCACTGCAACCTCCACCTCCTGGGTTCAAGCGATTCTCCTGTCTCAGCCTCCTGAGTAACTGGGATTACAGGCATGCACTACCGTTCCCGGCTAATTTTTGTATTTTTAGGGATGCGGTTTCACCATGTTAGCCAGGCTGGTCTTGAACTCCTGACCTCAAGTGATTTGCCCACCTTGGACTCCCGAAGTGCTGGTATTACAGGTGTGAGCCACCACGCCCAGCCCAGAGTAGCAATTTCAAAATACTCCCAGGTGCAAGCTGGCCCATCTCTCTAAGCCTCAGCCTCCTCATGACAATTAGGAGACTCCTGTGATAATAAAGCCATCACTTGGCTGGGGCACTGATAAGGATTTAGTAAGTCCTAAATGTGAGCTAGTGTCATCATCATTGCCACCTCTCTGGGCGTGGAGGAAAGGACTCCTACTCGGCTCTCTATTTTCTCTGTGCAACCTCAGGCATGCGTGCAGCCTCTCTGAACCTTGGTTCCTCCTCTGAAACTTACAAACTGCACAGTGTTGGGTGGGCGGTCTGGATTAGGATAGGCTGACCGGAGCATATGGGAGTGAAACCTGTCCTTGGCATGCTGGTGATGATGGGGGACACTCCTGTGCCTCCCAGGAGCAGTTGAGCTGTCCCGGCGCCACCCCATCGCATCCTGGCTGTGCGCCATGCTGCATTGCTTCGGGAGCTACATCCTGGCTGACCTGCTCCTTGGGGAGCCACTGATCGATTACTTCAGCAACAACTCCAGCATCCTGCTGGCCTCAGCTGTCTGGTAAGCCGTGCTGGGCATGGAAGAGCAGAGCCAGGCGGGGGAAGGAACAACCTGGGCACCAGGGAGGAGAGAGGTTGGAGGAATTAGAACGCACCAGCAACATCCCTCATGATGGCCTTGAACATGCTGCCCTCCATGCTCAGCTTTGGTCTAGGCTCAGCACGCTGGGGAGGGTGGTCTGACATAACCACAGCTCCCTACCCCCATCCTTCACAGTCTGCCCATCCCCTGGCACTCAGCGTTCTCTCCCCAAAAGGTACTTGATTTTCTTCTGCCCCCTGGACCTCTTCTACAAGTGTGTCTGCTTCCTGCCTGTGAAACTCATCTTCGTGGCCATGAAGGAGGTGGTGCGAGTCCGCAAGATCGCAGTGGGCATCCATCATGCCCATCACCACTACCACCACGGGTGGTTCGTCATGATTGCAACTGGGTGGGTCAAAGGTAAATAGGATGATGACAATGAAAAATCATCTCAGTGGAGAACTTTTTGTCCAGTGGTACTACAAGGCACCCCAGTTGGGAAAGCCATTGCTCCAGGCAAAGGGGTGTAAAGACTGGAGTAGGTGTTCAAACCTCCCTAAAGGTATCAGCTGATACCTTTAGGGTAAGTGGGAAGATTCTTCCAGAGATGTTATTGTCAGGGGTACCTAAGATAGTGATGATGACGATGAAAGCTAGCGTCGCCAGAGCAGGGTTTCTCACTTGCAGCACTACTGACATGTGGGGCTGGATTATTCTTTGTGGTGGGGGCTGCCCTGTGCATTGTAGGATGTTGAACAGCACCCCTGGCCTCTACCCACGAGATGCCAGTAGCACACTTGTCCCCAGCTGTGACAAAAGAAATTGTTTCCAGACATTGCTAAATACCTCCTACAGAGCAAAATTGCTGCAGGTGAGAACCCCATCTCCAGAGCTCTAGCTATAGGAGCTCTTAACTTTTGGGGGCCATGGCCCTTTTGCCAGCGAAACCTACAGACCATTTTGTATGAAGAAAATAGAGCTAGACATAGTGGCTCATGCCTGTAGTTCTAGCTATTCAGGAGGCTGAGGTGGGAGGATCACTTGAGCCTAGGAGTTCAAGGTTACAGTGAGCTATGATTGTGCCACTGCACTCCAACTGGGCAACAGAGCAAGAGTCTGTCTCTAAAAAATTAAAATTAAAAAATAAAGTAATAATGAAAATGTTATTAGAAATAAAGAATGTTTTATAATGATAAAAGGGTCAATCCACTGGAAGGTGTAACAACTATAAACATATATGCACCTAGAAACAGAGCACCAAAATGCATAGAGCAAAAATGGACAGAAGTTCGGGGAGAAAGAGATAATTCAGCATTAAAAGTTGGAGAAGTGGGCCAAGGAGTAACAGGGAAAGCAGGGAAAGAAGGCCTGAGCAAGTGCCAAAAACCACTGGGCACTTTATCCTCGCTTCCTGCCCACCAGATATGGGTACCCACAGTGCCAAGGCCTAGAATCACCCTCCATTGAGCCATGGTGTCCTCAGTTATTCCTTGCTATGGGGGTCAACCTGTGCATTATACAATGGTGAGCCACCTCCCTGGCCTTGACTCACTAAACACCAGTAGTGTTCCCTCCCCAACTGTGACAACTCAAAGTGTTTCTCAACATTGCCAGATGCTTCCTTGGGGACAAAATGGCCCCAGATGCGATTCCCTGGTCCAGTAGTACATCTCAGGCACCCCAGTTGGTGCAGCAGTTCCTGAAGTGAATGTCCAAGTCTCTTTAACCAATACATTTAGGGTAAATGGGAAGATTCTTCCAGAAATTTAACCATTACCTCTATTTGAGTCTCCTTATTGTCTCTCCAGGAAGCTTTTACTACTGAGCAGATTCTCCAGGGGTATAGCATCTCCTCCAGAGGATGGGTGGCTTGAGAAAGATTGAGAACTTGGAGCCTTGAGGAGGAGTGAGACTGGGGGTGGGGGCTGCCTTGGAAGCCTCATGCACAGCTTGGGGTCCTGGATTAGGGGCATCAGGACAGACAACTCCAGGTTGAAGACCTGCCTTGCAGGTGGGGACATAACTGATTCCTTTAGGTGACTTTTGCTCTGAATTTGCCATATGACCCTCAGCTAGGCTGTTGTCCTCGCTGAGCCTCAGTTTCCCCACCTGCAGCTGATGATCATACACCCCCAGGCTCAGTGTCCCTTTAGAGAAGACTCCGGGAGTGGAGAGACTGCCTCCTTGGGAATTCAAACAAGAGGAAAAGGAGACCTGGGGGTGGCGGGCTTGTTCAGAAGCACCCTGTCCTGTAGGTTCTGGTGTCGCCCTCATGTCCAACTTTGAGCAGCTGCTCCGAGGGGTCTGGAAGCCAGAGACCAACGAGATCCTGCACATGTCTTTGTAAGTATCCCCCTCCACCTCTGCCTCCCTCCCTCCTGTATGTCTGGGTGCCTGACCCTGAGTTGGATGCTGCTGATAACTTAGAGAGGCCTCAACCCTTGACTCTGCCTTTCAGGAGCTTTCAGAGGCTATGACTGGGGAAGCTCAAAGCAGAGCCATAGCTCTGCTTGGTGTGGAGGTTGGGGAGGGTAGAGCTGCAGGAAGGAGGCAATACCTGATTGGGATTTTGAAGGGTGAGCAGGAGTTCACTGGCCAAGAAGGAGCCTCCCAACAGAGGCCAGCATCTCTGCCAACTGTCAAATCACAGAAGAGCAGCAATGCTGCTGGGTGTGCAGGGTCAGGGTACAGGGTATGCATGGGGTATAGACTGTGCATTGGGAGCATATCTGGAGCTAAGTGGACAAGGCCAGGCGGCAGCATCCAAGACCCAATGCAGGATCCCATGTTGCATTTAGCCTAATGCTTTTTTCTTTTTTTTTGAGACAGAGTCTTTCTCTGTCGCCCTGGCTTGAGTATACTGGCATAATCTCGGCTCACTGCAATCTCCACCTCCCAGGTTCAAGAGATTCTTTTTTTTTTTTTTTTTTTTT
>NW_016811267.1:1553864-1561594 GCF_001698545.2 Rhinopithecus bieti
AAAAGAAAAGAAAAGAAAGAAAGAAACAAAGAATTATTAAATACATGCAGTGAAGCTGGGCATGGTGGCTCACCCCTATAATCCCAGCTACTCAGGAAGCTGAGGTAGGAGGATTTCTTGAAACCAGGAATTCAAGACCAGCCTGGGCAACATTACAACAACTCATCTCTAAAAAAAAAAAAAAAAAAAAAAAAAAAAAAAAAAAAGGAGGGGGGAAAAAAAAAAAGGAAAAAAAACCAAAGGGCTTTCTTTTTTTAAAAAAAAAAAAAAAAATTCAAAAAAAAAAAAAAAAAAAAAAAAAAAAAAAAAAAAAAAGGCAGTGAGAGACAGACATCAGGAATAGAACTCACAGGTCTGTCTCTTTTACAACAAATAAAAATATCTTAAACCTATTTTGCCAGGAAAAAAATAAAAGTTAAGGAAAATTCTGCATGTTGTAATCACATTTTCTGGGGGAATGAGCTGATGGGGGATCTCCAAGATCATCCTGATGTTCCATGATTTGCTAGAAGGACTCAGAGAACTTAGCAAAGCCATTAAATTCAGGGTTATGATTTATTACAGTGACAAGATATAGAATAAAATCAGCAGAGGCAGCTCACACCTGTAATCCCAGCACTGTGGGAGGCCGAAATAGGAGGATTGTTCAAGGCCAGGAGTTCAAGACCAGCCTGTGCAACATAGCAAGACTCCATCTCTTAAAAAAAAAAAAAAAAAAAAAAAAAAAAACTTAAAATTAAGCAGGCACAGTGGCATGTAACTCTAGTCCTAGCCACTTGGGGGACTGAGGTGGGAGAATCACTTGAGCCTCAGAGTTTGAAGTTACAGTGAGCCATGATCAGACCATTGCACTCTAGCCTGGGTGACACAGCGAGACCCTGTCTCTATAAATAAATAAATAAATAAATAAATAAATAAATAAAGTCAGCAGGGGTTGGCTGGGTGCAGTAGCTCACACTTGTAATCCCAGCACTTTGGGAGGCTGAGGCAGGTGGGTCACTTGAGGTCAGGAGTTCAAAACCAGCCTGGCCAACATGGAGAAATTCCATCTCTAGTAAAAATACAAAAATCAGTTGGTGTGGTGGCGGGCACCTGTAATCCCAGGTATTTGGGAGGCTGAGGCAGGAGAATCACTTGAACCCAGGAGGTGGAGGTTGCAGGGAGCTGAGATCATAGCACTGCATTCCAGCCTGGGTGACAGAGTGAGACTCTGACTCATACACAAACAAGAAATCAGCAGGGGCAAAATGTGCATGAGGCAGAGTACAGGAGAGAAAAGGTGCAAACATCCAGTTTTCCTCTCCCAGTGGAATCATGTGGACAGGACTTCATTCTCCCAGCAGCAATGTGTGACAACATGCATGGCATACTGCCAACCAGGGAAGCTCTTCTGAGCCTGGGTATCCAGGGTTTTTATTGTGGCTCAGAACTAGCTAACCACCTGTGTGGCTGACCTCAGTCTTCAGCCCCTCTAGAGGTCCAGCTGATGCTGCATGGCCCAAGACCCCCACCATAAATTATACTGTTACTACCTGGTGTGGCCCAAGACCGTCAGGCAAACAAAGACAGTCTTATCAAGGCAGGACACTCCAAGGGCTTAGAGGGCATATTCTAGGAGCTGGACAAAGGCCAGACCTTTCCTTGGACCAGGTTAACCCATCATGCATAGGATGACACCACCTCACCCTCCCAACTTACAATTAGGAGAAGCTGTGGCTGGGCGCAATGGCTCACACCTATAATCCCAGCACTTTGGGAGGCCGAGCAGATCACTTGAGGCCAGGAGTTCGAGACCAGCCTGGCCAACATGGTGAAACCCCATTTCTACTAAAAATACAAAATACTGAAAATACAAAAATTAGCCAGGCATGGTGGCATATGCCTGTAATCCCAGCTACTTGGGAGGCTGAGGTGGGAGAAACATTTGAAACTAGGAGGTGGAGGTTGCAGTGAGCCGAGATTGCACTACTGCACTCCAGCCTAGGCAACAGAGTGAGACTCCATCTCAAAAGGAAAAGAAAAGAGAGAAGCTGGGATGGGAGCTGGTGCCAGGGCAGGGGGTTGTCTGGGCCAGAGTTACAAAGACTTGAGCCATGCAGGTACCTCCCGGTAATGACAGCTGCTCCCTCCAGCCCTACCAAGGCCAGCCTGTATGGAGCCATCCTCTTCACCCTCCAGCAGACCCGCTGGCTCCCAGTGTCCAAAGCCAGTCTCATCTTCATCTTCACCATGTTCATGGTGTCCTGTAAGGTAAGCCTTTCTCTTCCTGCAGCGTTCTTGCCTTGACCAATGCCACCCTGTCACCTCCAGGCTGGAAGTGGGGAAATTGGACACTCCCAGCCTTACGTGGCCGGGACAGGGCAGCCCAGAGAGGGGAGGTGCTTGCCAGTAGGTCGCTGGGAAGAGTCTTTAAAAAGACAGTGTCCAGCAGCCAGGACACAGGTAAGGGGAACAGGCCTTCTGTGCAAAGGGCCCAGCTTGAACCAAGGTCAAGGTGGGCCCAGTGCCTTGGGTATAGAGACCCGAGGGACAAGAAGCTGAAATGGCAGCATTAGGGAGCCGGGAATTCATTTGGACCAGGAATAGTTCTAGTCTGACAGTTGTGTCTTGAGCTGACATCACCCCACCCAGGAGGTGTCTTCAGCGGCTGGACTCTCCCTCTGCATGAAGACCTCAGCTCGGGGCTGTGTCTTCCCTGGGCGAGGACTGCAAGGCTGTCAAAAGGGAGTAAGCATGAGTCTCCCTGCATTAGGGGAGAAGGGAGAGGCAAGCAGATGCCTGGGATCCTGTTCTGCTATGTTTGTAGCTCCAACCCAGGCCAAATGTCTTAGTCCATTCAGGCTGCTGTATAACAGAATGCAGTGCCATAGACTGTGTGGCTTAGAAACAACAGAAATTTATTCTTTGGCTGGGCATGGGGGCTCCCATCTGCAATCCCAGCACTTCGGGAGGCCAAGGCAGGCAGATCACTTGAGGCCAGGAGTTCAAGACCAGCCTGGGTAACATGGCAAAACCCCATCTCTCCTAAAAACACAAAAATTAGCCAGGCATGGTGGTGCATGCCTGTAATCCCAGCTACTTGGGAGGCTGAGGCAGGAGAATTGCTTGAACCTGGGAGGTGGACTTTGCAGTGAGCCAAGATCGTATCACCGCACTCCAGCCTGGGCAACAGAGTGAGACTCTGTCTCAAAAACAAACATATAGACAAACAAAACACAAATGCAAAAATTAACCAGGCATGGTGGCGCATGCCTGTAATCCCAGCTACTTGGATGACTGAGGCATGAGAATTGCTTGAACCCAGGAGGAAGAGGCTGCAGTGACCTGAGATCATGCCATTGCACTCCACTTTGGGCAACAGAGTGAGACCCTGTCTCCAAAAAAAGGAAAAGGAAGAAATGTATTTCTTATAGTTCTGGAGGCTGGGAAGTCCAAGATCAGGGTACTAGCCTGGTCGGGTTCTGGTGAGGACCCTCTTTCCTGGTTGCAGACAGGCAACATCTCACTGTGTCCTCACATGGTGGAAGGTACTGGTTAGCTCTCCTGGACCTCTTTATAAGTGCACTAATATCATTTCTGAAGCCTCCACCCTCATGATCCAATCACCCCTCCAAAGACCTCACCTCTTAATATCATCACCTTGGTGATAGGTTTCAACATATGAATTTGGGAGGACACAGACCTTCAGACCTGCACTTAGCGCAGCTTTTCTCTGAGCCCAGGTGTCATGGGGAATTCTGGGGGGATGGGTGATCAGCAGTCCCAGTGTGCTTGGAACTTTCCAGGGGTCAACACTTGAAGTCTGGCATCCTGGGAAACCTGGGATGGTCGCCCATCGTCCTGGGGGTGCATGCAGCCAGAGGGTTGGGTCGGGGCTACCTCCAACCTTGACTTTGATGACGCTCTCTCCCCTCTCCTCCCTACCCTGCCATCCCCTGCTTTGCTTTCCACCTTGGTCTCCCTCTGTCTCTCTTGCTGTCCCCCTGGCCACCCCACCTCAGGTGTTTCTGACGGCCACCCACTCACACACCTCCCCCTTTGATGCCCTGGAGGGCTACATCTGCCCCGTGCTGTTTGGTTCGGCCTGCGGGGGTGACCATCACCATGACAACCACGGTGGGTCCCACGGCGGTGGTGGGCCAGGAGCTCAGCATTCGGCCATGCCTGCCAAGTCCAAGGAGGAGTTGAGCGAGGGATCCAGGAAGAAGAAGACCAAGAAGGCGGATTAGGGGGTGGCCCAAGGGGCACCGGAGAGAGGACCCAGACCCAGGACCCTCTGAGCTGGGAGGCTTCCTGCGCTCAGATCTATCCTTTCCTGGCCTTGACTTCCCCATCTGCACATCAGGGTCATTGGCTCACCCTCCAGGGCTGATGTGAGGGTTGAGATCTGGGAATGAGGATGAAGAACTTTTGTAGAAATTGGGGTTCCCTCTTTCTTTCTGCCAGGACCCCATAGAGTCACACGTTTTGGAGGGGTTCACAGAATCCTGACAGCAGCTCCAGCCAAGAATATCACTGGTTGGCACTTATATTCTTAGTTCTATATTTCCTTCTTTAAAATTGCATCTTGACTGGGCGCAGTGGCTCATGCCTATAATCCTAGCGCTTTGGGAGGCCGAGGTGGGCGGGTCACCTGAGGTCAGAAGTTCAAGACCAGCCTGGCCAACATGGTGAAACCCCGTCTCTACTAAAAATACAAAAATTAGCCAGGTGCGATGGTGCACGCCTGTAATCCCAGCTACTCGGGAGGCTGAGGCAGGAAAATCACATGAATCCAGGAGGTGGAGGTTGCAGTGAGCTAAGATCTTCCCACTGCACTCTAGCCTGGGCACTAGAGCAAGACCCTGTCTCAAAAAAAAAAAAAAAAAAAAAAAATTGCATATTGACTCCTGAAGAACTTCAAGCCATGTTGTGATCATTCATTTGATGGATATTTTTTAAGTACCTATGAGCCAGGTGCTGCCGTTTCAAAGTCTCTTCTTACCCACGCTTCTCAGTGGCTAGACCTTTTCCCGTACCCAGAAAGTCCCGACTCTTGCTGGGTGTCCCTGGACAAGTTGCCTTCCTCCTCTGAGCTTGGCGCTGCCCATCTGTATAGTGGCGACCCTTGGCCCCCTCTCTGTACGGAAGGGTTGATGTGAAGCTGCGGTTGAAAAAGGCTCACATGCTCCTAAGCCTCGTGCAGTCAGGAGGGGAGAACAGGATGGTTGGAAATTATGATTGCAAATGGCTTTGCATTGTAGATCATTCATGTGTGTGGATCAGAGAAACGCACAAGTTCCCTGGCACAAAGGAAGCCCTCAGTAGACGCGTCTAGGGCAGGCTTGAGAGATCAGATGGTGTGAAAGGCTTGTGATCTGTTCGTCTCAGGCTCCCCCTAAACCAAGGAAATGGAGCCAGCTGGATGGGGTTCCACGATCCAGCTCTGTCGAGGGGCTGTGAGTGTGCACAGTTGGGACTTGGAAGTGTCAGGTCTCCCTCAGGCTGGAGTCCATTGTCACTCATTCAGCCATTGAACAAACATACGGATGCTTCCCTGCTTTGTGCTCAGCCTTGTGCTGCTGCTGGGCGGGGCAGGAACCTGCTTCAGTGTGAACGAGGTGGATGATATTATAGCTGCAGGGTCCTTCCTGGCCATCTCAGCCTAGGTCACCAGGATGTCTAAGACGGGTGGGTGCATGGGACAGGCATGGCCAGTCTCAGGTGAGGTTTGGGCCCAGACCTCGTTGGAGTCCCAGATGTTGCCAGGCTGTTGGAAAAGTGCCTTGTTCCTGTGATGCCTGGGAGTTAGGTGGGTCCTGGGGAGGTTTCATCCTCTTGCTTGTCCACCTCAGCTCGGCGTGGAGGGGCAGCCAATAAATCATTGTGAATGAACCCTCATGGCTTGTCTGATTTATGCCTGAGATTTTGTTTTTTGTTTTTGGTTGAGACAGAGTCTCACTCTGTTGCCCAGGCTGGAGTGCAGTGGTGTGATCTCGGCTCACTGCAACCTCCACCTCCCAGGTTCAAGCGATTCTCCTGCCTCAGCCTCCCAAGTAGCTGGGATAACAGGCACCCACCACCATGCCCAGCTAATTTTTGTATTTTTAGTAAAGGCGGGGTTTCAGCATGTTGCCATGCTGGTCTTGAACTCCTGACCTCAAATGATCCACCCACCTGGGCCTCCCAAAATGCTGGGATTACAGGCGTGAACCACCGAGCCCGACCACATGCCTGGGATTTTGGCCTCAAGATGTGGGGATGGCTGGGCACAGTGGCTTATCCTTCTAATCCCAGCACTTTGGAGGGCCAAAGCGAGTAGATCACCTGAGGTCAGGAGTTTGAGACCAGCCTGGGCAACATGGTGAAACCCCACCTCTACTAAAACTACAAAAATTAGCCAGGCATGGTGGCGGGTGTCTGTAATCCCAGCTACTCAGGAGACTGAGGCAGGAGAATCGCTTGAACCCGGGAGGCGGTGGTTGCAGTGAGCCAAGATTGTGCCATTGCACTCCAGCCTAGACAACAAGAGCGAAACTCATTCTTTAAAAAAAAAAAAAAGGACACTGTATGCGTCCATTATATGAAATCCTAGAAAAAGCAAACTAATGTGTAATAACAGAAAGCTGATCAATGGGTGCTTGGTGAAAGGTGGGTAGGGTGGGGTGGGCAGGAGGGACTTTGAAGGGGCAAAGGGACATGGGTGATGAATCTGTTAATTGCTTTGACTGTGCTAGTTTTTCGGATCTACATACATGTCAGAACCTATTACATTGTACATTGTAAATACACACAGTACATCATTTGTCAGTGATGCCTCAGTAAAGCTGTGAAAAAGAACCCTTCAATTATAAGGGAAAAAGTCTGAGCTTGGTGGCTCACACCTGTAATCCTAGCACTTTGGGAAGCTGAAGCAGGAGGATCACTGGAGCCCAGGAGTTGGTGATCAGCCTGCACAACATAGTGAGACTCCGTCTCTACAAAAATAAATTTAAAAATTAGTTCTGTGTGGTGACTCGTGCCTGTAGAACCAGTCACTCTGGAGGCTGAGTGGGGAGAATCACTCGAGCCCAGGAGGTTGAGACTGCAGCGAGCTAAGATTGGGCCACTGCACTTCAGCCTGGGTGAAACAGTGAGACCCTGTCAGAAAGAAAGAGAGAAAAAGAGAGAGAGAGAGAAAGAAAGAGAAAGAAAGAAAAAGAGAGAGAAAGAAAGAAAGAAACAAAAGAAAGAAGGCCGGGCGTGGTAGCTCAAGCCTGTAATCCCAGCACTTTGGGAGGCCGAGGCGGGCGGATCACGAGGTCAGGAGATCGAGACCATCCTGGCTAACCCGGTGAAACCCCGTCTCTACTAAAAAATACAAAAAACTAGCCGGGCGAGGTGGCGGGCGCCTGTAGTCCCAGCTACTCGGGAGGCTGAGGCAGGAGAATAGCGTAAACCCGGGAGGCAGAGCTTGCAGTGAGCTGAGATCGTACCACTGCACTCCAGCCCGGGTGACAGAGCGAGACTCCATCTCAAAAAAAAAAAAAAAAAAAAAAAAAGACCATCCTGGCTAACATGGTGAAACCTGGTCTCTACTAAAAAATACAAAAAAACTAGCCGGGTGAGATGGCGGGCACCTGTAGTCCCAGCTACTCGGGAGGCTGAGGCACAAGAATGGCATAAACCTAGGAGGCAGAGCTTGCAGTGAGCCGAGATCCCGCCACTGCACTCCAGCCTGGGTGACAGAGCGAGACTCCGTCTCAAAAAAA
>NW_016811267.1:1561718-1565035 GCF_001698545.2 Rhinopithecus bieti
TAAAAAATACAAAAAAACTAGCCGGGTGAGATGGCGGGCACCTGTAGTCCCAGCTACTCGGGAGGCTGAGGCACAAGAATGGCATAAACCTAGGAGGCAGAGCTTGCAGTGAGCCGAGATCCCGCCACTGCACTCCAGCCTGGGTGACAGAGCGAGACTCCGTCTCAAAAAAAAAAAAAAAAAAAAAAAAAAAAAAAAAAAAAAAAAAAAAAAAAAAAAAAAAAAAAAAAAAAAAAAGAAAAAAAAAAAAAAAAAAAAAAAAAGAAGAAAGAGAAAGAAAGAAAGAAAGGAAGGAAGAAAGAGAAAGAAAAGACAGAGAAGGAAAGAAAGAAAGAAAGAGAGACAAAGAAAGAAAGAAAGAAAGAAAGAAAGAAAGAAAGAGAAAGAAAGAGAAAGGAAGAAAGGAAGGAAGGAAGGAAGAAGAAAGGAAGGAAAGAAAGAAACTCCACACCAAATTGGGCAAAAGAAGTTGGACATGGTGACTCACACCTGTAGCCCTAGCTACTCCGGAGACCAAGGCAGGAGGATCACTTGAGCCCTTTAGGTTGTGTCCAACCTGGGCAACTTAGCAAGACCCTGTCTCAAACAAAAATTGGGCAAAAGATTTCAATAGACACCACCAAAGAAATTATATGGTTGGCAGATATCATATAAATTGCAAATTAAAGCCATAAGCATATGCCACTGCATACCTGCTATGAATTGAATTGGGTTCCTCTCAAATTGATTTGTTGAAGTCTTAACCTCTAAGGTATTAGGGTGTGGGACCCTTGGGAGGTGATTAGGTCATGAGGGTGGGGTTCTCATAATGGGATTAGTGCCCTTACAGAAGAGAACCCAAATAAACACTGTGGCCAGGCACAGTGGCTCATGCCTGTAATCCCAGCACTTTGGGAGGTCAAGGAGGGTGGATCACGAGGTCAGGAGATCGAGACCATCCTGGCTAACATGGTGAAAACCCATCTCTACTAAAAATACAAAAACAATTACCTGGTCATGGTGGCGGGTGCCTGTAGTCCCAGCTACTCGGGAGGCTGAGGCAGGAGAATGGTGTGAACCTGGGAGGCAGAGCTTGCAGTGAGCCCAGATCGCGCCACTGCACTCCAGCCTGGGCGACTGAGCAAGACTCCGCCTCAGAAAAAAGAAAAAAAAAATAATAATAATAACAATAAATAAACACTATGCACCTCCTACCATGTGAGGACACAGAGAGAAGACACGTATGAACCAAGAAGCTGGTCCTTACCACACAGTAAATCTGTCAGCACCTTGATCTTGAACTTCCCAGCCTCCAGAACTGTGAGAAATAAATTTCTGTTGTTTATAAGCCACCATTTTCTAGTATTTTCTTGTAGCACCCTAAGTGGACTAAGACAGGAGATAAGGCCATTTTTTTTTCTTTTGGAGATGGAGTTTCACTCTTATTGCCCAGGCTGGAGTGCAGTGGCACGATCTCAGCTCACTGCAACCCCTGCCTCCCAGGTTCAATCAATTCTCCTGTCTCACCCACCTGAGTAGCTGGGATTACAGGCACGTGCCACCATGCCCAGCTAATTTTTTGTGTTTAAATAGAGACGGGGTTTCACCATGTTCGTCAGGCTGGTCTGGAACTCCTGACCTCAGGTGATCCATCTGCCTCGGCCTCCCAAAGTGCTGGGGATTACAGGCGTGAGCCACCACATCCGGGCTAATTTTTTTGTAGGGATGGGATCTCCCTATGTTGCCCAGGCTGGTCTCCAACTCCTGGCTCAAGTGATCCTCTTGCCTTGGCCTCCCAAAGTGCTGGGATTACAAGCATGAGCCACTGCTCCCCGCCCCATTTTAGAATGAATAAAATAAAAATAACTGACAATATCCAGTGTAGGTAAGGATTTGGGGGCAGCTGGAACTCACACACTGCTGGTGGGAGATAATTGGACAGTTTCTTTTAAAGTTTTTTATGTTTTTAAAATTTTTAACTTAAAAAATTTTTTTGAGAAAGGGGTATTGCTCTGTTGCCCAGGCTGGAATGCAGCGGCTCAATCTTGACTCACTGTAACCTCTGCCTCCTGGGTTCAAGCGATCCTTCTACCTCAACCCCCTGAGTAGCTGGGACTACAGGTGCGTGTCACCATGCCTGGCTAATTTTTGTATTTTTTGTAGAGTCAGAGTCGTGCTCTGTTGCCCAGACTGGCCTTGAACACTTGGGCTCAAGCAATCCTCCTGCCTTGGCCTCCCAAAATGCTGGGATTACAGGCATAAGCCACCAGGCCCAGTCAGATACACATCTTCAGCCATGAGAAGAATGCAAATCAAAACCACAATGAGCTGTCACTTTGCATCCAACAAAATGGCTAAAATTAAAATGACAGTATGGTCATTTTAGTGCTGGAGAGGATGTGGAGCAGTAGGAACTCTCACATGCTTTGGTAGGAAGGTAAAAAGGTGCAACCACTTTGGAAGACAATTTGGCAGGTTTTTTTTTTAAATAAGTTAAACATACGGGCCAGGTGCAATGGCTCACGCCTGTAATCCCAGCACTTTGGGAGGCCGAGGTGGGCAGATCACTTGAGTTCAGGAGTTCGAGACCAGCCTGGTCAATGTGGTGAAACCCTGTCTCTTCTACAAATACAAAAAGTTAGCCAAATGTGGTGATGTGTACCTGTAATTCCAGCTACTCGAAGGCTGAGGCGGGAGGATCCCTTGAACCTGGGAGGGGGAGGTTGCAGTGAGCTGAGATCATGACACTGCACTCCAGCCTGGGTGACAGAGCAAGATTCTGTTTCCAAAAAAAACAAAAACAAAAAAACCGAACCAAACCAAACCAAAACAAAACAAAAAATAAGTTAACCGGGAGCAATGGCTCACCCCTGTAATCCCAGCACTTTGGGAGGCCAAGGTGGGCGGATCACTTGAGATCAGGAGTTTGAGACCAGCCTGACCAACATGGTGAAACCCCAACCTGGTGTAATTTTGTAAAACTACAAAATTAGCCAGGCATGGTGGCACCTGCCTGTAATCCCAGCTACTCGGGAGGCTGAGGCAGGAGAATCACTTGAACTCGAGAGGCAGAGGTTGCAGTGAGCTGAGATCACTCCACTGCACTCCAGCCTGGGTGACAGAGCAAGACTCCATCTCAAAAAAACAACACAACTAAACCACCATAAGTTAAACGTAAACTGGTCATGGCAACTGACACCTATAATCTCAGTGCTTTGGGAGGTGTAGGAGGAAGGATTGTTTAAGCCCAGGAGGTTGAGGCTGCAGTGAGCTGTGATGGTACCACTGTACCAAAGCATGGGTGACAGAGCAAGACCCTGTCTTTAAAAAAAAAAAAA
>NW_016811267.1:1567119-1568805 GCF_001698545.2 Rhinopithecus bieti
CCACCTATAGACTTTTTAAAAAACTTAATTATCTCTCTTTTTTTTTTGAGACGGAGTCTCGCTCTGTCGCCCGGGCTGGAGTGCAGTGGCGGAATCTCAGCTCACTGCAAGCTCCGCCTCCCGGGTTCACGCCATTCTCCTACCTCAGCCTCCGAGTAGCTGGGACTACAGCCGCCCGCCACCTCGCCCGGCTAGTTTTTTGTATTTTTTAGTAGAGACGGGTTTCACCGTGTTCGCCAGGATGGTGTCGATCTCCTGACCTCGTGATCCGCCCGTCTTGGCCTCCCAAAGTGCTGGGATTACAGGCTTGAGCCACCGCGCCCGGCCTCTTTTTTTTTTTTAAGATGGAGTCTGACTTTGTTGCCCAGGCTGGAGTGCAGTGGCACAATCTCAACTCCACCTCCCAGGTTCAAGTGATTCTCCTGCCTCAGCCTCCTGAGTAGCTGGGATTACAGGCACATGCCACCATGCCTGGCTAATTTCTGTATTTTTAGTAGAGATGGAGTTTCACCATGTTGGCCAGGCTGGTCTTAAACTCCTAATCTCAAGTTATCCACCCACCTCAGCCTCCCAAAGTGCTGGGATTAGCAGGCACGTGAGCCACCATGCTTGGCTATTTTAACTTAATTATCTCTTTAAAGACCTTATCTCAATCAGTGTGGTGCTAAACCAAAAAAATAAAATAAAATAAAAAATAAAAAATAAAAATAAAAAAAGACATCTCCTGTTTTAGTCTGTTCAGGGTGCTACAACAAAATACTATAAACTGGTGGCTTGTAAACAACAGAAATCTATTTTTCATGGTTCTGGAGGCTGGGAAGTTTAAGATCAAAATGCTGGCAGATTCACTGTCTGGTAAGAGCTGATTTTCTGGTTCATAGATGGCATCTTCTCTTGTTGTCCCCACGTGGTAGAAAGATCAAGGAGTTTCTTGGGGGCCTCTTATGGAAGGGCACTAATCCCATTATGAGGGCCCCATCCTCATAACCTAATCACCTCCCAAGGGCCCCACCTCCTAATACCATCACCTTGGGGCTAACTTTTGGGCTCAGGTGATCTTCTTACTTTGGTCTCCCAAAATAAAGGGATGTGAGTCACTGTGCCCAGCCCCCATTAAGAATGGATTAAATTAAAATAACTGGCAATGCCTGGTACAGGTAAAGATTTGGGGGCAGCTGAAGCTCACACACTGCTGATGGGAGTCAATTGGACAGTTTCTTTTAAATTTATTTATTTATGTATTTATTTGAGATAGGGTATTGCTCTGTTATCCAGGCTGGAGTCCAGTGGTGCAATCATAGCTCACTGCAGCCTCAACCTCCTGGGCTCAAGTGATCCTCCCACCTCAGCCTCCTGAGTAGCTGGGACTACAGGCACACATCACCACACCCAGCTAATTTTTGTATTTTTTGTAGAGATGGTGTCTTGCCCTATTGCCCAGTCTGGTCTGAAACTCCTGGGCTCAAGTGATCCTCCTGCCTCAGCCTCCCAAAGTGCTGAGATTACAGACGTGAGCCACCTGGCCCAGCCTCACAGTTTATTATTAAATTAAACACCACTTATTTTTATCTCTGAGATATGTAGCTATAACATAACAATCCCATTGTGGTTGAAAAAAAACTCACCTTCACACACAAAAAACAAGTTTATAGCAGCTTTTTTTTTTTTTTTTTTTTTTTTTTTTTT
>NW_016811267.1:1571689-1579189 GCF_001698545.2 Rhinopithecus bieti
AAAAAAAAAAAAAAAAGTATATTCACATTGTTGTGCAACCACCACCATTATCCAGCTCCAGAAATCTTTTCATCTTGCAAAGGTACCCATTAAACACTCACTCCCCACTTCCGTCTTCCAGCCCCTGGAAGCACCATTGTACTTTGTCTCTCTGAATTTGATGACTCTAGGGACCTCATACAGGTACAATCATACAATACAGGTGCTCTCCGATTTACAATTTACAATTTTCTTGACTTTACAATGTTTCAAAAGAGGCCAGGCGCCGTGGCTCACACCTGTAATCCCAGCACTTTGGGAGGCCAAGGCGGGTGGATCACCTGAGGTCAGGAGTTTGAGACCAGCTTGGCCAACATGGTGAAACCCTGTCTCTACTAAAAATACAAAAAAAATTAGCCAGGCATGGTGGTGGACGCCTGTAATCCCAAGACTTTGGGAGGCCGAGGTGGGCAGATCACCTGAGGTGAGGAGTTTGAGACCAGCCTGGCCAACATGGCGAAACCCCATCTCCACTAAAAATACAAACATTAGCCAGGAGTGGTGGCACGCGCTTGTAATCCCAGCTACTTGGAAGGCTGAGGCAGGAGAATCACTTGAACTGGGTAGGTGGAGGTTGCAGTGAGCCGAGACCATGCCATTGTACTCTAGCCTGGGCGACAGAGCAAGACTCTGAGACTCTGTCTCAAAATAAATAAATAAATAAAATAAAAATAAAATAAATAAAAAATAAATGTTTCGAAAGAGATCCACATTCAGTAGAAACCATGCTTCAAGTACCCATACAACTATTCTATTTTTTACTTTCAGGACAGTATTTAATAAATTACATGAGATATTCAACACTTATTACAAAATAGGTGTGTTCCCATGATAATACATTTAAAAAACAGGCTTTGCGTTAGTTGATTTTGCCCAAGTGTAGGTTAATGTAAGTTTTCTGAGTACGTTTAAGGACAGCTAGGCGAAGCTATGATGTTCAGTAGGTTAGGTATATAAAAATGCCTATTTTTTATTTTTTATTTTATTTTTTTTTGAGACAGGTTCTTGCTCTGTCGCCCAGGCTGGAGTCGTGCAACGGTGTGATCTTGGATCACTGCAGCCTCCGCCTCCTGGGCTCAGGTGATCCTCCCACTCAGACTCCTGAGTAGCTGGGATTACAGGTGAGTGCCACCATGCCTGGCTAATTTTTTGTATTTTTAATACAGATGGGGTTTCATCATGTTGCCCAGGGGCTGACCTCGAATTTCTGGGCTCAAACGATCCTCCTGCCTCAGCCTCCCAGAATATTGGGATTACAGGTGTGAGCCACTGTGGTGCAATTATCTCACACTACAGCTTCAAACTCCTAAGCTCAGTTGATCCTCCTGCCTCAGCCTCCCAAGTAGCTGGGACTACAGGTGTACACTACCACACCTGGCTAATTTTTAAAATGTTTTGTAGAGATGAGGTCTCACTATGTTGCCCAGGCTGGTCTCGAATTCCTGGCCTCAAGTGCTGCTCCCACTTTGGCTTCACAAAATGCTGGGATTACAGGTGTGAGCCACCACGCCCAGCCATAAGCAGGTATTTTACATATAATACATCCTCAAGGTGGTTTGTTACTCTCATTTTATGGAAAATAAATGAGGCTGAGTGCTAGGGTGAGTTGACGTCAGTCACCTACTACTGAGAGTGAGTAAGAATTGAAATCCAGTCTTGGCGCTGGGCTCACACCTGTAATCCCAACACTTTGGGAGGCCGAGGCAGGCAGATCACCTGAGGTCAGGAGATTGAGAGCAGCCTGGCCAACATGGTGAAAGTCCGTCTCTACTAAAAATATAAAATATCACCCAGGTAAGGTGGCACATGCCTGTAATCCCAGCTCCTCGGGAGGGTGAGGCAGGAAAATCGCTTGAGCCTGGGAGGCAGAGGTTGCAATGAGCCGAGATCGTGCCACAGCATTCCAGCTTGGGTGACAGAGTGAGTGAGAAGACTCCATTTCAAAAAAAAAGAATTGAAATCCAGGCCCATCTCATTCTAAAGCTATGCTTTTTCTTGTACATTTCACTTCTCTGATTCTCTTTAGGAATGTGTAAGATACATGCATGGGAAAAATTCAGCATTACCCTTGACACTGAGCAGGCATCAGCAAATAATACCTAGAACAGGCATCAGCAAAGGCAAGTTCTCATCCTGCTCTGCTGGTTCCCAGATCATCATCCCTGGTGACCACAGACGTGGGTGGTTATGATTGTGTTTACACTGTGCTTTCTTGTTAGCGCCTGCCTGAAGGCATGTAGAAAAACTCCCAGCTCAATTAGTGGAGGAAATTGAGGCCATTGAATCCAGCTGAGAGGTGAAAGTGACTGCACAAAGACAGATGTTGGCAGGCCTGAGTGTGAACTCTGGTTTTGCAACTAACTTGCCGTGTGACCTTTGGTGAACACTTCCTGGCTGATTGAAAATGTTGAACTAGGCTAGGCCTGGTGGCTCACGCCTGTAATTCCAGCACTTTGGGAGGCCGAGGCGGGCAGATCACCTGAGGTCAGGAGTTCAAGACCAGCCTGGCCAACATAGCGAAATCCCATCTATATTAAAAGTACAAAAATTAGCCAGATGTGGTGGCAGGCACCTGTAATCCCAGGTATTCAGGAGGATGAAGCAGGAGAGTGACTTGAACCCAGGAGGTGGAGCTTGCAGTGAGCCGAGATCAAGCCACTGCGCTTCAGCCTGGGCGACAGAGCGAAGACTCTGCCTCAATTAAAAGGAAAAAAAAAAAAAAAAAAAGAAAAGAAAAATGTTAAACTAGGTAGGTCAAGGGTGTGTAAACCATGGCCCATGGACCAAATCTGGCCCCTACTTGTGTTTGTAAATAAAGTTTTCTTGGCACACAGTCATGCTCATTTGTTTACTTATCGCCTATAGAGAGGGTTTTTTTTTTTTTTTTTTTTTCAAGACGGAGTTTCACTTTTGTTGCCCAGGTCGGAGTACAGTGGTGTGATCTCGGCTCACTGTAACCTCTGCCTCCCAGGTTCAACCGATTCTTTTGCCTCAGCCTCCTGAGTAGCTAGGATTACAGGCACCTGCCACCACGCCTGGCTAATTTTTGTATTTTTAGTAGAGACGGGGTTTTGCCATGTTGACCAGGCTGGTCTGGAACTCCTGATCTCAGGTGATCTGCCCACCTCGGCATCCCAAGGTGCTGGGATTATAGGCCTGAGCCACTGTGCCTGGTATCTGTAGTGGTTCTTGTGCTACAACAGCAGGGTTGAGTGATTTCAACAGACCACCTCACCTGCACAGCTGAAAATATTCACTCTCTGGCCCTTTGCAGAAAATGTTGACCAGACCCTGGACTGGACGATGCTGAAGAGCCCTTCTAACTCTAAATATCTGATAATTCATAGAAGAAATGAACATTGCAATTAACTAGGCAAAAACCAAGAGAAATTTATCAAACTCTGAGTTGCACAAATGGGTATCTCACCATCCCTCAAATGTCCATGTTTCCTCAATAGAAACCGAACATGGGGCTGGGTGTGGTGGCTCACACCTGTAATCCCAGCACTTTGTGAGGCAGAGGAAGGAGGATCACTTGAGGCCAGGAGTTCGGACCTGCCTGGCCAACATGGCGAAACCCTGTCTCTATTAAAAATACAAAAATTAGCCAGGTGTGGTGGTACAGGCCTGTAATCCCAGCTACTCAAGAGGCTGAAGCACAAGAATTGCTTGAACCTGGGGGGCAGAGGTTGCGGTAAGCCGAGATCGTGCCACCGCACTCCAGCCTGAGTGAGACAGTGAGACTGTCTCAAAACAAACAAGCAAAAACAAAACAAAACAACAGCAACATGGGTCTGAGGCCAGGCATGGTGGCTCATGCCTGTAATCCCAACATTTAGGGAGGCTAAGGTGGATGCATCGCTTGAGCCCTGGAGTTTTTGAGACCAGTCTGGGCAACGTAGCAAGAGCTCATCTTTACAAATATAAACAAAAATTAGTCTGGCATGGTGGCGTGTGTCCGTGGTCCCAGCTAACTTTGGAGGCAAAGGTGGAGGGTCTCTTGAGCCTGGGAGGCAGAGGTTGCAGTGACCTGAGATCATGCCACTGCACTCCAGCCTTGGTGTCAACGTGAGACCTTGTTTCAAAAGAAAAAAAAAAGTCATTGGTCTGTCTTACACTGGGAATGGTTCTACTCATTCATGCCTATAATATGCATTGATCATTTGGAAAATATTAGTTCAATGAGTGATGCAGATGTTGTTCCATTACACTATTTTGTATCAAAAAGTACTATTCATTAATAGCACTATTCGTCTCATCAGAAAAGCATGCAGTAGTGCAATCATAGCTCAGTGAAGCCTTGACCTCCTGGGCTCAAATGATCCTCCCGCCTCAGCCTCCTTGGTAGCTGGGACTATAGGTGCACATGCCAGCACGTCGGGATAATTTTTTAAAAAAACTTTTTTTGTAGAGACAGGGTTTCACTTTGTTGCCCAGGCTGGTCTCAAACTCCTGATCTCAAGTGATCTTCTCGCCTCAGCCTCCCAAGTAGCTGGGATTACAGGCTTAGAAAAGTCTTTAAATGTCAAGAAGCTGCCAGACTCACAGTGGCGGCTACACATTTTCCAAAATTCTGATTTCCCCTTAAAAGCTTGAATTTTATTGTTGGCAACAAAACCTGAAATTATTTTCCTTGAAGTGACAGGCTCATTTTGTTCATTTTTGAGAAAATGTCTGCCAAGCAGTCACATCTAAATCACAGCTTGTCAGACATTTCTAGTAAAAATGGTGTTACCCGAGAAAGGCCACTAGCTTGGCTGTGGAGGCAGCAAACATTCATTCCATCACGTTTTCTAGAGATGACCAATGACTGAATCCTCAGCAGGGGAATTTTACGTAGACCTCCCGTATCGCTAATCAGAATATGAAAAAGACATGCCTCTCCCGTTATGGGGCAAATTGTGTCCCCCCAAAAGATACATTGAAGCCAGGCTGGGCACAGTGGCTCACACTTGTAATCCCAGAACTTTGGAAGGCTGAGGCAGGTGGATCACAAGGTTAGGAGTTCAAGACCACACTGGCCAACATGACAAAACCCTGTCTCTACTAAAAAAATACAAAACTTAGCTGGGCATGGTGGCAGGCGCCTGTAATCCCAGCTACTCGGGAGGCTGAGGCAGGAGAATCGCTTGAACCTGGGAGGCGGAAGTTGCAGTGAGCTGAGATCGCACCACTACACTTCAACCTGGGCGACAGAGTGAGACTCTGTCTCGAAAAAAAAAAAAAAAAAAGGAAGAGAGGGAGGGGAACAAGGGCTCAAAAACTTTCTGTTGGGTACTGTGTTCACTATCTGGGTGACAGGATCAATGGAAGCCTAAACCTCAGCATCATGCAATATATTCTTATGACAAACCTGCGCCTGTAACCCCTGAATCTAAAATAAAAATGGAGGCCAGGCATGGTGGCTCACGCCTGTAATCTCAGCACTTTGGGAGGCTAAGGCAGGTGGATCACCTGAGGTCAGGAGTTCAAGACCAGCCTGGCCAATATGGTGAATCCCCGTCTCTACTAAAAATACAAAAATTAGCTGGGCATGGTGGCAGGCGCCTGCAGTCCCAGCTACTTGGAAGGGAGGCTGAGGCAGGATAATCACTTGAATCCGGGAGGTGGAGGTTGCAGTGAGCTGAGATCATGACATTGCACTCCAGCCTGGGCGACAAGAGCTAAACTCCGTCTTGAAAATAAATAAATTAAAAAAATATATAAATAAAAATGGAAATTTAAAGAAAGAAAGAAATAGTGCTTACCGTCTGTGTCCTCACATGGCAGAATAAGAGAAAGCAGCTCTCTGGGACACTCTGTCTTGTTTGTTGTGGTTTTTGAGAGAGTCTCACTCTGTCCCCTAGGCTGGAGTGCATGAGTGAGATTATAACTCACTGAAGCCGACTTCCTGGGCTCAAGTGATCCTCCCACTTCAGCCTCCCAAGTAGCTGAGACTACAGGCGTGCACCACCTTGCCTAGCTAATTTTTGTGTTTTTTTGGTAGAGACAGGGTTCTTCCATGTTGCCCAGGTTGGTCTCGACCTCCTGGGCTCAAGTGATACTCCACTTTGGCCTCCCAAAGTGCTGGTATTGCAGGCATGAGCCTCTGTGCCTGATCTGAACCTGTCTATTTTTACCTGATGTGTTACCCTGAGATGTTTCCTGCAGTGTTACACCGTGTCTGTGAACAATTTGATAGGTAGTGGCCAGCCACATGTGCCCATTTACATTTACACAAATGACAATTACATAAAATGGAAAACCTTTCTCGGTAGAATTAGCCTCATTTTGTCACCACACGTGACTGGTGGCTGCTGGACAGCGCTCATAGGGAATATTCCCGTCATCACAGAAAATTCTGTCAGACAGCGCCTCCCTAGAAAATTCCTAATCAACACCTAAAAATAAAAATGAGGTCACAGGCAAGGCACGGTGGCTCACGCCTGTAATCCCAGCACTTTGGGAGGCTAAGGTGGGCAGGTCATTTGAGGTCAGGAGTTTTGAGACCAGCCTGGCCAACAAGGCGAAACCCATCTCTAGTAAAAATACAAAAATTAGCCAGGCGTGGTGGTATATGCCTGCAATCCCAGCTGCTCGGGAGGCTGAGGTGGAAGGATCACTTGAACCCAGGAAGAGGAGGTTATAGTGAGCCGAGAGTATGCCACTGTACTCCAGCCTGGGTGACAGAGTGAGACCCCATCTCAAAAAAAAAAAAAAAAAAAAAAAAAGAGGTCCCTATAATACATCCATGTGGGAAAAAATTCAGAGCTATGAAGGCGGGAGGAGTGAAACGCAAGTTGGCCCCCAGCACCCCTCCCCAGAAATCCCTTTTTCCCCTTACTCGAATATCCTTTTAGAAATATTCTTTCCAGCCTGGCGGGCATGGTGGCTCACGCCTGTAATCCCAGCACTTTGGGAGGCTGAGGCAGGAGGATCGCTTGAGCCCAGGAGATCAAGGCTGCGAAGTAAAAACGGAGCTAGGTGTGGGAGCTCATGCCTGTAATCCCAACACTTTGGGAGGCCAAGGCAAGAGGATTGGCTGAGCCTAGGAATTAGAAACCAGCCTGATATCTGAGCTGTGATCAAGTCACTGCACTCCAGCATGGGTGACAGAGTGAGATGCTGTCTCAAAAAAATAAAAAATAAAAAATAAATAAAAAGAAACATTATTTTCATATATAAGCATGCCACCTCTTTTGCGCATCTTGTTTTTTCTTTCTTCTTCTTCTTCTTCCTCTTCCTCTTCCTCTTCCTCTCCTTCTCCTTCTTCTCCTTCTTCTTCTTTTTTTTTTTTTTTGAGATGGAGTCTCGTTCTGTTGCCCAGGCTGGAGTGCAGTGTCGAGATCTCGGCCCACTGCAAGCTCCGCCTCCCAGGTTCAAGCAATTCTCCTGCCTCAGCCTCCCAAATAGCTAGGACTACAGGTGCCTGCCACCGTGCCTGGCTAATTTTTGCATTTAGTAGAGATGGGATTTCACCAT
>NW_016811267.1:1582711-1601099 GCF_001698545.2 Rhinopithecus bieti
CCCTCCTTCCTTCCCTCCCTTCCTCCCTTCCTTCCTTCCTTCCTTCCTTCCTTCCTTCCCTCCTTCCCTCCGTCCCTCTTTTTCTTTTTTTGAGACAGAGTCTTGCTCTGTTGCCCAGGCTGGAGTGCAGTGGCGTGATCTTGGCTCACTACAACCTCTGCCTCCAGGTTTCAAGTGATTCTCCTGCCTCAGCCCCCCAAGTAGCTGTGATTACAGGCAAATCTTGGCTCACTGCAAGCTCTGCCTCATAGATTCAAGCAATTCTGTCTCAGCCTCCTGAATAGCTAGGATTATAGGTGCCCGCCACTGTGCCTGGCTAATTTTTTGTATTTTTAGTAGAGACGGGGTTTCACTATGTTGGCCAGGCTGGTCTTGAACTCCTGACCTCGTGATCCACTGACTTCAGCCTCCCAAAGTGCTGGGATTACAGGCGTGAGCCACCACACCCGGCCTATACCTAATATTTTCTGATGACAATCTTCTTCCACTGGAGCATTGGGTCTTCAGTATCAAGGCACATCTTCTCCCTATGCGACATACAGATAAAAAGGAAGTTGAAATCAGAGAGAAATAAAAAAGACATTTTATATTTTATTCTGCTTCATTTTCATTTCTTTCTTTCTTTCCTTTTTATTTTTTATTTTTTTTTTTGAGATGGAGTCTCGGTCTGTCACCCAGGCTGGAGTGCAGTGGCGTGATCTCCGCTCACTGCAACCTCGGCCTCCCGGGCTGAAGCGATTCTTATGCCTCAGCCTCCTGAGTAGCTGAGATTACAAGTGCATGCCAATACACCCAGCTAATTTTTGTATTTTTAGTAGAGACAGGGTTTCACCATGTTGGTCAGGCTGTTCTCAAACTCCTGACTTTAGGTGATCCACCCACCTCAGCCTCCCAAAGTGCTGGGATTACAGGCATGAGCCACCGCACCCAGCCCTGCTCCATTCCCTTCACTGAACACCTTAATAATTCCTTTGCTGGTAATCAGGCACATTTTGAACTTTTATGAATAGATCTGTGATTATTCTAAGTTCATAAATTGTTTTGCAGTCTTTCATGTTTATGATCATAGGCATAGATGGACCTAAATTCCTTATCGTATTCTTTATTATTCAACCAGTGTATCCACTGGTTTTTTGCCTATTATCTCTGGAGTTCATGAAGTTATAATATCATTTTTATTAAACTGAATAAAATGGTATAGCAATGACCTCTTAATTACAATTTGATTTGATTGCAAAACTTTTTCCTCCTCTATAAGAAGATGATGTCTGCTTTAAGCTGTAATGTTTTGCCATGTTGCAAAAAGCCATAATAATAAATTAAGTATTAAAAAAAGTACCTGTCTTAGGGCTGAGCATAGTGGCTTGTGCCTATAGTCCTGGCTACTTGAGAGGCTGAGGTAGGAGGATCACTTGAGCCCAGAAGTTCAAGGCTGCAGTGAACTGTAATTGTGTCATTAAACTGCAGCCTGATGATACAGGGAGACCTGGTCTCTCAATAAGTAAATTAACGAATAGACCAGGCTCGGTGGCTAATGCCTGTAATCCCAGAACTTTGGGAAGCTGAGGTGGGAGGATCCCTTCAGGCCAGGAGTTCCAGACCAACCTGGACAGCATAGTGAGACCCTACCTCCACAAAAAATTTAAAAATTAGTCAGGTGTGGCCTGGCGCGGTGGCTCACGCCTGTAATCCCAGCACTTCGGGAGGCCGAGGCGGGTGGATCAAGAGGTCAGGAGATCGGGACCATCCTGGCTAACACAGTGAAACCCCGTCTCTACTAAAAAATACAAAAAATTAGCCTGGCGTGGTGGTAGGCGCCTGTAGTCCCAGCTACTCAGGTGGCTGAGGCAGGAGAATGGCATGAACCTGGGAGGCGGAGCTTGCAGTTAGCTGAGATCGCGCCACTGAACTCCAGACTGGGCAACAGAGTGAGACTCCGTCTCAAAAAAAAAGTATTTAAATATTATGTATTATTTAGACACAATAAAAAATTGGAAAAAATATTCTTTATCTTTGTTGCTTTTTTCTCTTTTTACCCTTTTCCCCCAATGTTGCTCCCTGTCCAGCGCCTCTCTGCAGCCTCTCCCCGGGTTCAAGCTGCTTTTGGTCATTCGCGTGATGGCCTCCAGGGGGCGCTCTTTCCCCACTCACGCTGCAGCAAGGACGCCTCCTTCCTCAGTTTAATTGGGTTTATTAACATCTCCCAGCTTAGATTCCTCTTTTGCAAAGTGGGTATTATAACGTTAACCACACAGGGATGACTAAGGAAGTGCAGTTAATCCTTGAACAACACGAGTTTGAACTGCATGGGTGTACTTAAGTGTGGATTTTTTTCCACCTCTGCCACCCCTGAGACAGTAAGACCAAGCCCTCCTTCTCTTCTCCCTCCTCCTCCTCCCCCTCCTCCTCCTTAGCTTACTGGAGGTGAAGACGACAAGGATGAACGCTTTTGTGATGATCCACTTCCACCTCATCCATAGTAAATATGTTTTCTCTTCCTTTAAAGTTTCTGGATGGGCATGGTGGCTCACTCCTGTAATCCCGGCACTTTGGAGGCTAGGAGTTCAAGACCAGCCCAGCCAACATGGCAAAACCCTGCCTCTACTAAAAATACAAAAATTAGCCAGGCGTGGTGGTGGGTGCCTGTAACCCCAGCTACTCAGAAGGCTGAGGCAAGAGAATCGCTTGAACCCGGGAGGCAGAGGTTGCAGTGAGCCAAGATCATACCACTGCACTCTAGCCTGGGCGACAGAGTGAGACTCCGTCTCAAATAATGAAACAAAACAAAACAAAAAACCAACCAAACAAAAAAAACCACCAGAATTTTTTTAGTGACATTTGCTTTTCTCTAGCTTACTTATTGCAAGAATACAGTTTATAATACATAGAATGTAGAAAATCACTGTTCATCGACCATTTATGTCATCAGTAAGGCTTTTGGTCAAGAGTAGACTGTTGGTAGTCAAAAGTTACATGCAGATTTTTGACTGCAGGGGTCAGCTCAGCACTCCTAATCCCTGTGTTGGTTCTAAGGTTGATGGCACAGAAATCCCCTAGCCCTGGGCTCGTGGTTACTCAATGCATAAGGATAACCATGATTTTTTTTTTTATTTTTTAAACAGAGTCTTGCTCTGTCACTCAGGCTGGAGTGCAGTGGTGCAGTCACAGCTCACAGCAGCCTCAAGCTCTTGGGCTCAAATGATCTTCCCACCTCAGCCTCCCCAGTAGCTGGGACTACAGGCATGCACCACCAAGTGTGGTGAATGTTTATTTTTTGTTTTTGTAGAGATGGGATTTCGCTATGTTGCCCAGGCTGGTCTCGAACTCCTGGGCTCAAGCAATCCTCCTGCCTCAGCCTCCCAAAATGCTGGGATTACAGGCGTGAGCCAACATTCCCAGCCACTATTTTTTTTTTTTTTTTGAGACAGTCTTGCTCTGTCCTCCAGGCTGGAGTGCAGTGGTGTGCTCTCAGCTCACTGAAACCTCTACCTCCTGGGTTTGAGCAATTCTCGTGCCTCAGCCTCCCAAGTAGCTGGGATTACAGGCATGCACCACCACACCTGGCCAATTTTTTTTTGTTGTTGTTTTTGTTTTTTGTATTTTTAGTAGAGATGGGATTTCGCCATATTGTCCAGGCTGGTCTCAAACTCCAGGCCTCAAGTGACTGACCCGCCTCAGCCTCCCAAAGTGCTGGGATTACAGGCATGA
This sequence comes from Rhinopithecus bieti, assembly GCF_001698545.2. Classification (NCBI taxonomy): domain Eukaryota; kingdom Metazoa; phylum Chordata; class Mammalia; order Primates; family Cercopithecidae; genus Rhinopithecus; species Rhinopithecus bieti. Next base: position 1,586,420 of record NW_016811267.1, read on the forward strand.
ATCACTGTGCCCGGCCCCAGCCACTATTTTTTTAAGAGTACAAAATTGAAGCATATTCTGATAGGGAATTTAAAACACTCACTAAAGCAGGCAGAATAAGTATAATGAACCACAGCCCACCCCAACCACCATCACCCCCTACTCAACCTCGCCAACCCCGCCTGCACCCCATTAGTCTTCCTGTCAGGTATTATTTTGAAGCAAATCTCAGTTATCTTATCTTTCCATAAATATTTTGTGATATGTCTCTAAAACATACACACTTTTTTTTTTTTTTGAGACAGGGTCTCGCTCTGTTGCCCAGGCTGGAGCACAGTGGCATAATCATGACTCATTGCAGCCTCTTGGGTTCAAGTGATCCTTCCACCTCAGAGTAGCTGGGACCACAGGCACATGCCACCATGTCTAGTTAATTTTTTAATTTTTTGTAAAAATGGAGTCTCACTATCTTGGCCAGTCAGGTCTTGAACTCCTGAGCTTAAGTGATCCTCCTGCCTTAGCCTCCCAAACTGTTGGGATAACAGGCATGAGGCACTGCACCTGGCCCAGACTCTTTAAAAACCTAACCAGGACGGGCATGGTGGCTCATGCCTATAATCCCAGCACTTTGCGAGGCCGAGTTGGGTGCATCACCTGAGGTCAGGAGTTCCAGACCATGGCCAACATGGTGAAACCCCATCTCTACTAAAAATACAAAATATTAGCCAGGCATGGTGGCGGGCACCTGTAATGCCAGCTACATGGGAGGGTGAGATAGGAGAATTGCTTGAACGTAGGAGGCGTAGGTTGCAGCGAGCCAAGATCACGCCATTGCACTCCAGCCTGGGCAACAAGAGCAAAACTCTGTCTCAAAAAAAGCAAAAACAAAAACAAAAAAAGAGAAACCTCGCCACAATACCACTGTCACACTCCAAAATCTTTACCAATAATTTTTTAATATCTATACTTTCCAGTTTAGCCAATAACTGTTGAGTTTTGGAATCATATACGAATTTGACTGCTAGCTCACTTCCTTGCCAAGGAAGCTTCGGAAATTGTTTAACTTCTTTGAAGCCTATTTTATTTTTTCTTCTTCATTTTTTCTTTTTGTTTTTTTTGAGACACTGTCTCACTCTGTCACCCAGACTGGAGTGCAGTGGCACTCCAGTGTACTGCACTGGTTACAGTCCAGGTTACAGTGATCTTGGCTCACTGTAACCTCCGCCTTCCGGGTTCATGCGATTCTCCTGCCTCAGCCTCCTGAGTAGCTGGGATTACAGGCACCTGCCATCACGCCCAGCTAATTTTTGTATTTTTAGTGGAGACGAGGTTTCACCATGTTGGTCTGGAAGCCTATTTTCATCATCAATGAACTGGGATAGTAAATTGAAGTCCCCAGGTTGTTTGGAGTATTGGAAACAGTATATTTCCTAAAATTTCAGCACCCAAAACTTTGTTTCTTTTCCTTTTTTTTTTTTTTTTTTTTTTTTTAAAGAGACAGGGTTTTGCTCTGTTGCCCAGGCTGGAGTGCAGTGAGGCAATCATATCTCACTGCAGCCTTGACTTTCTGGGCTCAAGCGATCCTCCCACCTCAACCTCCCGAGTAGCTGGGAGTACAGGCACACACCACCATGCCTGGCTAATTTTTTGTTATTGTTGTTGTTATAGAGATGGGGGTCTCACTATGTTGCCCAGGCTGGTCTTGAACTCCTGGCCTTGAGTTACCCTCCCACCTTGGCCTCCCCAGTAGCTGGGACTACAGGAGCATGCCACGGTGCCTGGCAGCACCTTCTTTTTTTTTTTTTGGGATGGAGTTTAGTCTGGCTCTGTCGTCCAGGCTGGAGTGCAGTGGTGCAATCTCTGCTCACTGCAACCTCTGCCTCCCAGGTTTAAGTGATCCTCCTGCCTCAGCCTCTCAAGTAGCTGGAATTACAGGTGCCTGCCACCATGCCCGGCTAAATTTTGGTTTTAGTAGAGATGGGGTCTCACCATATTGGCCAGGCTGGTCTCAAACCCCTAATCTCAGGTTATTCACCCACCTCAACCTCCCAAAGTGCTGGCATTACAGGCGTGAGCCACCACGCCTGACCGAGCATCTGAAACTTCTATCCCTCAAAATATAGTAACATTATGAAACAGAGTAACATTATTATTAAATATGGTAGCTTTATTATTTCTGTCAGTAGAGCAGTGATTCTCAAGGTGGGGCAGTGAGGGAGGGGTTGGCTCTGTTCCCCAGGGGACACTCGGCAGTGATGGAAAACACTTGCGGTTGTCGTGATTGGAGCATGTGCGTGCTACTTTCGTCTTGTGGGTGGAGGCCAGGGATGCTGCTCAATGCCGCACATTGCATAGGACGGGTCCCCAAACAAAGGATAGTCTGGTCCCAAATGTCGGCAGGAAAGCCTGGTCTAGAGACCGGTTTCCTTAATGCTCACTGGAACCTTGATCTTGGAGGCCGAACTGGGATTGAACCCGAACTCTACCGCTCGCTGAGTGAAACTGGCAGGAGTGATTTTTTTGTTTGTTTGTTTTTGTTTCTGAGAGGGAGTCTTGCTCTGTTGCCCAGGCTGGAGTGCAGTGGTGTGCTTTCAGCTCACTGAAACCTCTACCTACCGGCTTCAAATTCTTGTGCCTCAGCTTCCCAAGTAGCTGGGATTACAGGCGTGCGTCACCACACCCAGCTAATTTTTGTATTTTTAGTAGAGATGGGGTCTCACCATGTTGTCCAGGCTAGTCTCACACTCCTGACCTCAGGAGATCCATGTGCCTTGGCCTCCCAAAGTGCTGGGGTTACAGGCATGAGCCACTGTGCCTGGGCTTGGAGTTTTTTTGTTTGTTGGTTTGTTTGTTTTTGAGACAGAGTCTCACTCTGTCGCCCAGGCTGGAGTGCAGTGGTGGGATCTCAGCTCATTGCAATCCCCGACTCCTGGGTTCAAACAATTCTTATAGCTCAGCCTCCCAAGTAGCTGGGATTACAGGCATGCGTCACCACCCCCAGCTAATTTTTGTATTTTTAGTAGAGATAGGGGTCTCACCATATTGGCCAGTCTGGTCTTGAATGCCTGACCTCAGGTGATCCACCCACCTCAGCCTCCCAAAGTGCTGGGATTACAGGTGTGAGCCACCGTGCCCGGCCTTGGAGTTTTAATGGTAATTAATCATGGCTAACATCTCACAGGCCCTTCCTGTGATGTAGGCGTGGTATTAGTCTCACTCTCTGTATAAATGCATTTCACTGTCTCACCAACCCAGGAGGTTAGTGAGAAAATTCAGGTGCACAGTGGTGAAGCGTCACAGGCAAGGGACTTCACCTTTCCGCATCTTGTTTTCTTCATCCATGAAACAGGATCATAATGTCCATCTCTTGGGGTAATAACACGGACTGCTAATGCCAAATGCCAACCAACTGGCAACTTCTAGAATGTGAGCGTATGGCATGTTTTATGAGAAGCCGTATCAGCCTGGCACACAATGGTTAACCACCAAGTCTGGGCTGAATGCCCGGCTAAGCTGGGGCCCGAGTGCAAACAATTTCTTTCATTATCCCAGTTGCTGGGAGAATTGGGCAAGGAGAGACACATAAAATACGTAAGACAAAAGTTACTAGGATAGCTAGGGGCTTGTCTTCCGGGTGGCGCCGAGGCCAGGAAACTGTCCTCTCTAGCCTATTTCCCCAGAGGAGTCTATATTGGCCCTTCTGCTACCAGCAAGGGCAAAAGAGAGGCTGGAACCCCCAGGACAGCCAGAACGCGAACACTGCAAAGGGCCTCTGTCCTTACTGGGGAAGCCCAATCTTGCTTAGCTGTCTTCTTCAGCAACAAACAGAAGTCAAGAAAGAGAAACAGTTGCGGAAGAACCTGTTGTGATGATAATTTACTGAGCACCTACTATGTGCCAGGCACGCCAACCTTACCAGACAAGATCCTTGGGCTCATAGAATTCACTTTCTCATGGGAGAGACAAACAATAACACGTAGAAACATATCCGCTGGTGGTGAGTACCGTGCAGAAAATTAAAATAGGGCGATGGCATTGGGAGTGACTTAAGGGGTCACTACGCAATGGGATGGTCAGAGACAGCCTCTCAAGAGGAGGTAGCATTGAAGCTAAAATGTGAACGACATGAACAGATGCAGCATAGAACATTAAGGTACAGGATGTGCAAAGGCCCTGAGGTTGAAATCAGCTAAATGCATTAGACTAGGGGTTCTCAAGTAAGGGAATTCTGCCCCCTAGGAGACATTGCAATGTCTAGGAAGACTTTTGTTTTTTTTTGTTTTTTTGAGATGGAGTCTTGGCGCTCTGGTTGCCAGGCTGGAGTTGCAGTGGGGCACGGAGCGTCGGGCTTGCGGCAAGCTCCGCCTCCCAGGTTCATGCCATTCTCCTGCCTCAGCCTCCCAAGTAGCTGGGACTACAGGCATCCGCCGCACACCCTGCTAATTTTTTGTATTTTTAGTAGAGATGGATTTCACCATGTTAGCCAGGATGGTCTTGATCTCCTGACCTTGTGATCCGCCTGCCTTGGCCTCCCAAAGTGCTGGGATTACAGGCATGAGCCACTGCGCCCGGCTGAGGCTTTTTTTTTTGAGACAGAGTCAGTCTCGCTCTGTCGCCCAGGTTGGAGTGCAGTGGCATGATCTTGGCTCACTGCAACCTCCGCTTCCCGGGTTCCAGTGATTCTCCTGCCTCAGGCTTCCAAGTAGTTGGGATTACAGGTACATGCTACTACGCCAGCTAATTTTTGTATTTTTAGTGGAGATGGGGTTTCGCCATGTTGGCCAGGCTGGTCTCGAACTCCTGGCCTCAAGCAATCTGCTTGCTTTGGCCCCTCAAAGTGCTGGGATTAGAGGCGTGAGCCACCACATTCAGTCTAGGGATACTTTTTAATTGTCAAGACTTTGGTGGTGGTGGTTGGGGGGTGGTGTGCTGTTGAAATCTAGTGGGTGGGGGCCGGAAATGTTTTGCAACATCCTAAAATGCATGGGACAATTACCACCACAGAGGATGATCTGTCTCAAATGTCTGTCCTACTGAGATGGAGGAAGCCTGGGATAGAGCGCAGAAAAAAGCCTAGAGGTGAAAGTCAAGGTCAAAACCTCTGATCCTCCTACGAACATCAGGAGGCAGTAACTGAGGGAGTGTGGCCATGCACTGAAGTGAATTCAGGTCCAAGGAGCCTGCTGCGACCCAGGAAAATGAGAGAAGGACCAGAAATTGTGGTAGAGGCAAATTCAAGGTCAGAAGATTGGGGAGGAGGTGCTAAGAGAGGTCTGGAGAGATGCTGGGACCGAGAACTGGAGCCTTAGTGAGATGAGCAGGCTGCAGCTAAACTGTGGTATCTGGGTGAGTTGTGGGAAGGTGGCTGGGTGGCTGGGCTGGGTTTATGGGGGCAGGGTCCCTGGAGGAGAGGGAGTAGACCAGCACTGGCTCCCTGACTCTGCCGTTCTAGCTGGTGAGAAAGTTCTCACTCTAAGCTGCAGTTTTCTCATCTGTCAAATGGTGACACTCAACTCTACTTACTGGGCCTTTACTGTTGAGAAAATAATTAACTCTGGCTGCACGTGGTGGCTCATGCCCCTAATCCCAGCACTTTGGGAGGCTGAGGCAGGAGGATGGCTTGAGGCCAAGAGTTCAAGACCAGCCTGGCCAACATAGTGAGACCCCTGTCTCTACAAAAAATAAAAAACTTAAGCCTAGCGTGGTGGCACATGCCTACAGTTCCAGCTACTTGAGAGGCTGAGGCAGGAGGATGGCTTAAATCCTGGAGTTCAAGGCTGTAGTGAGCTATGATCATGTCACTGCACTCTAATCTGGGCAACAGAGTGAAACCATGTCTCTTAAAAAAAAAAAAGCAAACTTAAAAAACTAGCTGGGCATGGTGGTGTGTGCCTATCTAGCTGGGCATGGTTTTGTGTGCCTGTAGTCCCAGCTACTCAGGAGGCTGAGATGGGAGGATCAATTGGGGACAGGAGATGGAGGCTGCGGTGAGCCACAATAGTACCACTGCACTCCAGCCTGGGCGACAAAGCAAGATCCTGACTCTTTTTTTTTTCTTTGAGACGGAGTTTCGCTCTTATTGCCCAGGCTGGAGTGCAATGGCACGATCTCAGCTCACTACAACCTCCGCCTCCTGGGTTCAAGCAATTCTCCTGCCTCAGCCTCCCCGGCATGCACCATCACGCCCAGCTAATTTTGTATTTTTAGAAGAGACGGGGTTTCTCCATGTTGGCCAGGCCAGTCTCAAACTCCCGACCTCAGGCGATCTGCCTGCCTCAGCCTACCAAAGTGCTGGGATTACAGATGTGAGCCACTGTGCCTGGCTGACCCTGACTCTTAAAAAACAAAAAAAAAGAAAAAAAGAATTAACTCAGCAGACCTGAGTTGTCCACGCCCCACACATTAAAAGTGTAGCTCTTGACCTGCTCCTGGGAAATGACCTCTAAGCCCTTGGAAAGGGATAAGAGTATCTTTGTTTACCTGGAGAGCCTTGGCTCACACTGGATACTAACAACACGACTTAGAGAGGGAGTTTTGAGTCATGCGATATCAGTTGACCCCTGGAGCGGCTGGGGATTAAAGTCAGCCATGCAGGTGATCAATGATTTCTACATGACCAACCCCCAATAAAAACCCCAGACACCAAGGCTCAGGAGAGCTTTCCTAGTTGGTGGCAAACTATGCATGTTGTCACACGTCACTGCTGGGAGACTTAAGTGCTGGCCACACAACTTCACTGGGAGGGGACAACTGAAATCTCACACCTGGTCTCTCCTGGACCCTGCCCTGGATGCCTCTTCCTGTGCCTGATCTTATTTTATTTTTTGAGACAGAGTCTCGCTCTGTTGCCCAGGCTGGAGTACAGTGGCATAATTATGGCTCACTGCAGCCTCACCCTCCTGGGTTCAAGTGATTCTCTCATCTCAGCCTCCCAAGTAGCTAGGACCACAGACATGAATCACCATGCCCAGCTGATTTTTTTTTTTTTTTAATATAGGGTCTTGCTCTGTTGCCCAGGCTGGAGTACAGTGTTGTGATCTTGGCTCACTGCAACCTCTGCCTCCCAGGCTCAAGTGATCCTCTCACCTCAGCCTCGTGAATAGCTGGGACTACAGGTATGCACCACCACATCTGGCTAATTTTTAAATTTTTTTGTGGAGATGGGGTTTCATCATGTTGCCCAGGCTGGTCTTGAACCCTTGGACTCCCAAACTGCTGGGATTACAGGCATGAGCCACCATGTCTGGCCCTGGATAATTTTTTATTTTGTAGAGATGCTGTCTCCCTGTGTTGCCCAGGCTGGTCTTGAACTCCTGGGCTCAAGCAATACCCCATCTCAGCCTCTCAAAGTGCTGAGATTATAGGCATGAGCCTATAATCTGTGCCTGGCCCCTTGGCTGATTTTAATTTATATCCATTCATCATAACGTATGAGTACCTATTTTACAGCTTTTTCTGTTTTGTTTTGTTTTGTGTTGAGATGAAATGTCGCTCTGTTGCCGAGACTGGGTGTGGTGTGATCTCAGCTCACTGCAACCTCCGCCTCCTGGGTTCAAGCAATTCTCGTGTCTCAGCCCCCCAAGTAGCTGGGATTACAGACGTGCACCGTCATGCCCAGCTAATTTTTGTATTTTTAGTAGAGACAGGGTTTCACCAAGTTGGCTGGGCTGGTCTCCAACTCCTGACCTCTAGTGATCGGCCCTCCTTGGCCTCCTAAAGTGCTGGGATTACAGACGTGAGCCACCTCGCCTGGGATATAACACCATTTTTAAATTCTCTGAGTCCTAAGGAATCATGGAACTTGAGGGTCCTCTTGGGGATCCCTCAATGGCAGAGTCTGTCCTGAGTGGACAAGGCAGGGAAGGGAAGTTGAGGCAGAGAGGATAGTAAGAGCAAAGACACAGAGGTTTGAAAATACAGTTGACTCAGTAGAATCAATATCACTGTTTTGTTGAGGGCTCACTACATGCTGGGCATTTTACAGACCTATCTCCCAACTGCTTTGTCAATGTTTTGTTCAAGGTGGATATTTTTGGCATTAATTTTGATCTGCTAACACATTGCGCTACCTCATGTATTGCTGCAGAGACGAGCGCCCTGAATGGCTCTTATTTTCATTTCACAGACTATGCAGCTGATGCCCTGGGAGGGAGGCCACTTGCGTAAGTCCTCCAGGAGGGCGATGGAGGAGCCGGCATTCAAACCAGGCTCATGGATGCCAAGGTATACATGTGTTCTCTCTGCCTCCAGCGGTGGTTTGCTACTGCTGTGAAGAGGTGGGGCAGGATTCAGGTCGCCAGGGCATTTTCAATAATGTCAGATCATGGCTGGGTGTGGGGGCTCACGCTTGTAATATCAGCACTTTGGGAGGCTCGGGTGGGAGGATTGCTTATTGCCAGGAGCCTGCCAAGTTCCAGCCTTGAACTCAACCCAGTAAGATCCCATCTCTACCAAAAAAAAATTTTTTGGAGATGAAGTTTCACCTCTGTTGCCCAGGCTGGAGTATAATGGTGTGATCTCGGCTCACTGCAACCTCTGCCTCCCGGGTTCAAGTCATTCTCCTGCCTCAGCCTCCCAAGTAGCTGGGACTACAGGTGTGTGCCATCACGCCTAGCTAATTTTTTGTATTTTTGGTAGAGACAGGGTCTCACCATGTTGGCCAGGCTGGTATGGAACTCCTGACCTCAGGTGATCCACCCACCTCGGCCTCCCAAAGTGCTGGGATTACAGGCGTGAGCCACTGTGCCTGGCCAAAAATTTTTATTTTATTTTTTATTTTTTGAGATGGAGTCTCACTCTGTCGCCCAGGCTGGAGTGCAGTGGTATTATCTTGGCTCACTGCAACCTCTCTGCCTCCCAGGTTCAAGCGATTCCCACGCCTCAGCTTCTCAAATAGCTGGGACTACAGGTGTGCACCACCATGTCCAGCTAATTTTTGTAGTTTTAGTAGAGACAAGGTTTTACCATGTTGGCCAGGCTGATCCTGGACCCCTGGGCTCAAATGATTCGCCCATCTTGGACTCCCAAAGTGCTGGGATTATAGGCATGAGCCACTGTGCCCAGACTCTAGACAAAATTTTTTTTTTTTTAAATTAAGCAGACATGGCCGGGCGCAGTGGCTCACACCTGTAATCCCAGCACTTTGGGAGGCCAAGGCGGGCGGATCACGAGGTCAGGAGATTGAGACCATCCTGGCTAAGCACCGGTGAAACGCAAACGTCTCTACTAAAAATATAAATTAGCCGGGCGTGGTGGGTGGGGCCGCCTGTGGTCCCCCCAGCTACCCGGAAGGCTGGAGGCCAGGAAAGAATGGCGTGAACCTGGGAGGCCGGAGCTTGCAAGTGAGCCGAGATCGGGTGCACCTGAAACTCCAGCCCTGGGGCGACAGAGCGAGACTCCGTCTCAAAAAAAAAAAAAAAAAAAAAATTAACCCACCCAGCTACTTGGGAGGCTGAGATGGGAGGATCACTCGAGCCCAGGAGATGGAGGCTGCAGTGACCTATGATCGCACCACTGCGCTCCAGCCTGGGTGGCAGAGGAAGACCCTGTATCACATAACAACAAACCTCCTGCAGGCAAAGATAGCTAGCTAGAGTTTATTTATTTATTTAATCTTCTTGTTCATTTATTTATTTATTTATTTTTGAGATGGAGTCTCCCTCTGTCACTCAGGCTGGAATGCAGTGGCACGATTTTGGCTCACTTCAACCTCTGCCTCCCAGGTTCAAGCGATGCCCCTGCCTCAGCCTCCCGAGTAGCTGGGACTACAAGGGTGCACCACCACTCCCGGTTAATTTCTGTATTTTTAGTAGAGACGGGTTTCACCATGTTGGACAGGCTGGTCTTGAACTCATAACCTCAAGTGATCCATCTACCTTGGCCTCCCAAAGCGGTGGGATTACAGGCATGTGATCATAGCTCACAGCAGCTTTGAACTCTTGGACTCATGCCATCCTCCCATCTCAGCCTCCCTAGTAGCTGGGACAACAGGCCACACTACCATGCCATGGCTACATTGTTTTTTGTTTTGTTTTGAGACAGAGTTTCATTCTCGTTGCCCAGGCTGGAGTGCAGTGGCAGGATCTCGGCTCACTGCAACCTCCACCCCCCTGGTTCAAGTGATTCTCCTGCCTCAGCCTCCCGAGTAGCTAGGATTATAGGCATGCACCACCACACCTGGCTAATTTTGTAGTTTTAGAAGAGATGGGGTTTCTCCATGTTGGTCAGGCTGGTCTTAAACTCCTGACCTCAGGTGATCCACCCACCTCGGCCTCCCAAAGTGTTGAGATTACAGGCGTGAGACACCACTGCTCCTGGCCCATGTCTATATTTTATAAAGCTTTTTTTTTTGCAGAGATGAGGTCTCACTGTGTTGCCCAGGCTGGTTTTGAACTCCTGGCTCAAGTGACCCTCCCACCCTGGCCTCTTGAATAGCTGGGATTACTAGAACAAGCCATCGTGCCCAGCTACTAGAGTTGATTTAAAACTGTTTTCTTTCTTTTTTTCTTTTTTCTTTTGAGATGGTGCCTTGCTCTGTCAACAGGCTGGAGTGCAGTGGTGCGATCTCAGTTCACTGCAACCTCCACCTCCTGAGTTCAAGTGTTTCTCCTGTCTCAGCCTCCCAAGTAGCTAGGACTACAGGCCTGTGCCATCATGCCCGGCTATTTTTGTATTTTTCATAGAGACGAGGTTTCACCATGTTGGCCAGGCTGGTTTGAACTCCTCACCCCAAGTGATCCATCCGCCTCGGCCTCCCAAAGTGCTGGGATTACAGGCATGAGCCACTGCACCTGGCCTAAAACTGGTTTCTCAGTTTTTCAACACTGCTGACAACTTGGGGATGGATCATTCTTTGTGGGGGCTTCCTGGGCATTGTAAGATGTTGAGCAGCATCCCTGGTCTCTACTTACACGATGCCAGTATCATTCCCCCAGTCGTGGCAACTGAAAAGGTCTCCAGACATTGCAAGTGTCCCCTGGGAGCTGAATGGTCCCCAGGTGAGAACAGCTGGTTGAAATAGTACGTGCGGTGCCTGGACGTGGAAGGACTTTGCCTCGTGGGAGGGGGTGGTAAGGGCGGGATGGAGTGAGACTTTCGTCAAGCGTTTGTCTTTCTTGTCTGGGCTGTGGGGCTGGGCATGGCTCCCAGCATCTCCTCCGTACACCTGGGTTCAGGCTCAGTTTACATGGGCAGGCCCCAGGGGACCCAGGTGTTCAAGAGATTGGCTGGTCCCCGGGCCCACCTCCCAGCACTGGGAAACCACAGTTGCTGTGGCGACCACTGAGCTCTGAGGATGAGGAGCTGGGAAGAGGACTCCCGTGCTTAGAAGAGCCAATATCCAGAGGTCTTGGCGGGGAGGCCACTGTCTAGTATCCCTCCATGAGTGCTTACAGACCAAGGAAAGCAGTGGAGAGGAGTTGGTTCAGCTCCCCAGAGGCGCTGGAGGTGGTGGGAGTTTCAGGTCACTGGGGGAGCCTCGGAAGGTGAAACTGGCTCCCTGTTCCTGATGGCCCTGCCTGGCTGGCCTCCCAGGAAGGCTGCCTGGCTGCTGGCGTGAGGTCTCTGAGCCCCAGGCCCTTTCCAGGGGAAGAGTCATCTCAGTGGGTGGGCAGCAATGAGCGTGGGCCCCCTCAGCCCGAGTACCCGCCATCGGCTTCTGCAGGGTGAAGCCGGCCCCCTCCCACCACCTCCGCCCACCGGTGTGACCATCTTCATCAGTTCCACAGTCTCAGGTAAGGTGCAGTGTACGGATGGGGGCTCAGAGGCAGGTGGGCACTCTCAGGCAGTGTCAGGGCGATGGGCACGGCTCATAGAGTCCTTTAAGAGACCTAGACGTGAACCAATACCGTGTTTCACGCCTGTAATCTCAGCACTTTGTGAGGCTGAGGCAGGTGGATCACTTGAGGTCAGGAGTTGAAGACCAACCTGGGCAACATGGTGAAACCCTGTCTCTACTAAAAATACAAAAGATTAGCCAGGCATGGTGGTGGGTGCCTGTAATCCCAGCTACTCAGGAGGCTGAGGCAGGAGAATCCCTTGAATCTGGGAGGCAGAGGTTTCAGTGAGCCGAGATTGTGCCATGGCGCTCCAGACCGGACAACAGAGCAAAATTCTGTCTCAAAAAACAAAATAAACAAACCAAAAACTCAAAAAGGGGATGTTAGATAATAGCATGCTGCTACACAGCACTGCCCAGCTCCACATTCAGTGAAGTCAATTGGCAACTTGATATTAAGCAAGGTGGAGTATTTAAACCACAGAAATTGGCAGAAAATACAAATCGGATTTAAAAACATTTGTTTTGGAGAACAGAGTATTATGGAACATTTGCCGGGTCATTGCTCTTTTTTTTTTTTTTTTTTTTGAGATGGAGTCTCACTCTGTCGCCCAGTTTGGAGTGCAGTGGTGCGATCTGGACTCACTACAACCTCTGCCTCCCGGGTTCAAGGGATTCTCCTGCCTCAGCCTCCTGAGCAGCTAAGATTAAGGCCATCTGCCACCATGCCCAACTAATTTTTGTATTTTTAGTAGAGATGGGGTTTCACCATGTTGACCAGGCTGGTGTCGAACTCCTGACCTCAGGTCATCTGGCCCCCCTCAGCCTCCCAAAGTGCTGGGATTACAGGCGTGAGCCACCGTGCCTGGCCACACCACTCTATGTATATGTGCTCTCATAGAGATTACATCCTGGCTGGGGGAACGGACACATAAATTAAGTAATTGCAGGCTGGGCGCGGTGGTTCACGCCTGTAATCCCAGCACTTTGGGAGGCAGAGGCAGGTGGATCACGAGGTCAGGAGATTGAGACCATCCTGGCTAACACGGTGAAACCCCGTCTCTACTAAAATACAAAAAATTAGCCGGGCATGGTGGCGGGCGCCTGTAGTCCCAGCTACTCGGGAGGCTGAGGCAGAAGAATGGCGTGAACCCAGGAGGCGGAGCTTGCAGTGAGCCAAGATCACGCCCCTGCACTCCAGCCTGGGCGGCAGAGTGAGAATCCATCTCAAAAAAAAAAAAGAAAGAAAAAAACAATTCAGTAATTGCAGCTTGTGGGCTGGGTGCAGTGGTTAATGCCTGCAATCCCAGCACGTTGGGAGGCCTAGGTGGCAGACTTGGGAAACCTCTGTAATGTGAATGCTGCTCAGGTAGTGACTCACGTGGGAGCCTCCCGGACCCTCTGTTTCCTCCTCGAGAAGCCAGACTGAGAACCCAACTTGATAGAGTTGCTGTGAGTGGCGTATGATGTTGCAACTAACATTTATGACCAATGTACTGTGTGTTAGGCTTAAAAACTGCCAGAATCTTTTTTTTTTTTTTTTTGAGACGGAGTCTCGCTCTGTCGCCCAGGCTGGAGTGCGGTGGCCGGATCTCAGCTCACTGCAAGCTCTCCCTCCCGGGTTTACGCCATTCTCCTGCCTCAGCCTCCCGAGTAGCTGGGACTACAGGCGCCCACCACCACGCCCGGCTAGTTTTTTGTATTTTTTTAGTAGAGACGTGGTTTCACCGTGTTAGCCAGGATGGTCTCGATCTCCTGACCTCGTGATCCACCCGTCTCGGCCTCCCAAAGTGCTGGGATTACAAGCTTGAGCCACCGCGCTGGGCCAGAACTGCCAGAATCTTGCCACAGCTGCATGGCCCTGTGTGACCGGACCCTGCTCACCTCCCTAACCTTTTTTTTTTTTTTTTTTTTGAGACGGAGTCTCACTCTGCCGCCCAGGCTGGAGTGCAGTGGCCGGGTCTCAGCTCACTGCAAGCTCCGCCACCTGGGTTTAGGCCATTCTCCTGCCTCAGCCTCCCAAGCAGCTGGGACTACAGGCGCCCGCCACCTCGCCCGGCTAGTTTTTTGTATTTTTTAGTAGAGACGGGGTTTCACCATGTTAGCCAGGATGGTCTCGATCTCCTGACCTCGTGATCCGCCCGTCTCGGCCTCCCAAAGTGCTGGGATTACAGGCTTGAGCCACCGCGCCCGGCCTCACCTCCCCAACCTTATCTCATGCGGTCACCTCCTTGTCTACCTGTTGTATCCACACCAGAACCCATAGATCCGGGAATCCACAGGGCCATGGGGCTGATATCAGGACTATCACTCTCACTGTTCCCTCTTCTCCTTCTTATTCTGATCCTTTGGGTCTCAGTGCAAACACCCTTCTTCAGGGAGCCCTTCTCTGCCCCTCAATCTAAAGTAGATTTGTCCCGCTGAGGTGGGTGGATTGCTTGAGCTCAGGAGTTCAAGACCAGCCTGAGCAACATGGCAAGGTCCCATCTCTACAAAAAGTAAAAAATTAAAATAAAATAAAATAAAAAAAGTCTGGGTGCAGTGGCTCACGCCTGTAATCCCAGCGCTTTAGGAGGCCGAGGCACCTGAGGTCAGGAGTTCGAGACCAGCATGGCCAACATGGTAAAACCTCGTCTCTACCAAAAATACAAAAATTAGCCCAGTGTAGTGGTGTGTGCATATAATCCCAGCTACTCTGGAGGTTGAGGCAGGAGAATCGCTTGAACCTGGTAGGGGGAGGTTGCAGTGAGCTGAGATTGTGCCACTGCATTCCAGCCTGGGCAGCAGAGTGAGACTCTGTCTCAAAAAAAAAAAAAGAAAACAAAGAAAGAAAGAGAGAGAGAGGGAGGGAGGGAAGGAAGGACGGAAGGAAGGAAGGAAGGAAGGAAGGAAGGAAGGAAGGAAGGAAGGAAGGAAGGAAGGAAG
>NW_016811267.1:1603292-1604748 GCF_001698545.2 Rhinopithecus bieti
TGGGACTACAGGCGCCCGCCACCTCACCCAGCTAGTTTTTTGTATTTTTTAGTAGAGACGGGGTTTCACCGTGTTAGCCAGGATGGTCTCGATCTGCTGACCTCGTGATCTGCCCGTCTTGGCCTCCCAAAGTGCTGGGATTACAGGCTTGAGCCACCGCGCCCGGCCTCTTTCTTTTTTTCTTGCAATAGGATCTCGCTCTGTCATCCAGGCTGGAGTGCAGGGGTGCGATCACAGCTCACTGCAGCTTCTGTTTCCTGGGCTCAGGTGAGCCTCCTGCCTCAGCCTCTCAAGTATCTGGGACCACAGGCACACACCAGCACACCTGGCTATTTATTTATTTATTTATTTTGCAGATACAAGTTCTCCCTATATTGTCTAGGCTGGTCTCAAACTCCTTGCCTCAACAGATCCTCCTGCCTCGACCTCCCATAGTACTGGGATTATAGATGTGAGCCACTTCACCCTGCATCTATTTTAATTTTTAAATTTTTAATTAACTTACTTTTTTATTTTTTTAGAGATGAAGTCTTGCTATGTTGCCCAACCTGGTCTTGAACTCCTGGGCTCAAGCAATCCTCATGCCTCAGCCTCCAGAGTAGCTGTGATTACAGGCACACGCCACCGTGCCCAACTAAATGTTTAAAAATAAACTTCTGAATTTAGAATTTAGGCTTACAGGAAACGCACTGACAGTACAGAGTTCCCATACACCCCCACACTCTGTGTTTCCTAACATTTTACGTAACCACAGCACAACCAACAATGTTGTTACAACTATGAAATGAACTTTGAGGCCAGGTGCAGTAGCTTGCGCCTGTAATCCTAGCATTTTGGGAGGTTGAGGCAGGCAGATCACTTGAGATCAGGAGTTTGAGACCAGCCTGACCAACATAGTGAAGATTTATCTCTAATAAAAACACAAAAAAATTTAGCCAGGTGTGGTGGTGCACCCCTGTAATCCCAGCTGCTTGGGAGGCTGAGGCAGGAGAATCTCTTGAACCTGGGGCGAGGCGGAGGTTGCAGTGAGCTGAGAGTGCACCACTAAGCTCCAGCCTGGGCGACAGAGCAAGACTCTGTCCCCCACCACCAAAAAAAAAAAAAAAGAAAAAAAAGAGAAATAAATCAGGCTGGGGGCAGTGGCTCACGCCTGTAATCTCAGCATTTTGGGAGGCCGAGGTGGGGGGGATCATCTGAGGCCAAGAGTTCGAGACCAGCCTGGCCAGTATGGTGAAATCTTATCTCTACTAAAAATACAAAAAATTAGCAAGGCATGGTGGCGTACACCTGTAGTCCTAGTTACTCAGGAGGCTGAGGCATAAGAATGGCTTGAACCCAGGAGGCAAAAGCTGCAATGAGCCAAGATCATGCCACTGGAAGGAAGGAAGGAAGGAAGGAAGGAAGGAAGGAAGGAAGGAAGGAAGGAAGGAAAGAAGGAAGGAGGAAGGAAAGAAGG
>NW_016811267.1:1609139-1611066 GCF_001698545.2 Rhinopithecus bieti
TCTCTCTCTCTCTCTCTCTCTCTCTCTCTTTCTTTCTTTCTTTCTTTCTTTCTTTCTTTCTTTCTTTCTTCCTTTCTTCCCTTCTTTCTCCTTCCTTCCTTCCTTCCTTCTCTTTCTTTCTCTCTCTCTCTCTCTCTCTCTCTCTCTCTTTCTTTCTTTCTTTCTTTCTTTCTTTCTTTCTTTCTTTCTTTCGACAGGGCCTGGCTCTGTCGTCCAGGCTGGCATGCAGTAGTACAATAAGAGCTTACTGCAACCTCTGTCTTGTGGGCTCAATTGATCCTCCTACCTCAGCCTCCCGAGTAGCTGGGACTACAGGTGCCCACCACCATGCTTGGCTTTGACTGGCAGGGCGTCTTGAAGAATGCCCTTCCCTCCAGTGTGGGTCTGTCTGTTATTTTTCTCATGATTATACTGAGGTTATGAATTTGGTTCAAGTTCTTTTAATCCAGACATCCCCTACAGGAAGAGGCTGTCAAAATTTTGAAGGAAACTTTCTGCTTTTGTCAAAAGGGATTGAAAAAACAAATCACCTGTCATGCCACCTCTCCGACAAACTTGTGTTTCTATTTCCCAGGTCGTTGATCTGAGGTGGGGTATTCGGAACACTGAAGTCACTGACCACTTGACCACAGAACTCTGCTTGGAGGAGGTCGACCGGTGTTGGAAAACATCCATAGGGCCAGCTTTTGTTGTGAGTGTCTCGGGAGGAATGGGTTAGCTCTTACTCCTCCAGGATATGCCCCCTGCTTTCTAGACAAACTGATCAGTGGAGGGAAGTAGGTACCATTTCTGCTTTCGTACTTTATCCCTATGGCCTGCCTGCGGCAGACATTACTAATCAATCATAGCACTCTTTCTGCAGAGCTGAATGGGATCCAGTCATTAGCTGTCAAATGGAAGCAGCAGGTGGCTTGGAGAGTAGAATGTTGAAGCCAGAAGGAATCTTGAAATTTGATCTGGACTTTCTCCCACCTTCCCTACCTCCTCCACTTTATGTCTATGGGACTTTGGGATCCTGGAAAACCATGGAAACGGTGGAAACCCTCAGGGTCTTAGGATATTTTTTTCCTCCATGTGACCACTGGTTTCAGGTTGTGGAGACTTCTCCCCTCTCTCTTCCAGTTACAACCCCTCTATCACAAAGTCAATCTCCAGTCCACAATTAATGGTTTGGGCTATTAAAATTGAATGATATTCCTTAGTCTTTTTTTTTCTTTTTTTGAGACAGGGTCTTTCTCTGTTGACCAGACTAGAGTGCAGTGGCGAGATCATGGCTCACTACAGCCTTGAATTCCTGGGCTTATGATCTTCCTGCCTTGTTCTCCCGAGTAACTGAGAGTACAGGTGTGTGCCACCACAGTTGGCTAGTATTTTTTGGAAAGATGGGATCTCACTATGTTGCCCAGGCTGGTCTCAAACTCCTGGGGACAAGCGATCCTCCCACCCTGGCCTCCCAAAGTTCTGGGATTACAGGCATAAGCCAATGCACCTGCTCTAGTTTTAAGGTTTTTTTTTTTTTTGAGATGGGGTCTTGATGTTGCCCAGGCTGGCCTGAATCTTAATTTATTACATTGAGTTCCAGATACATCCAAGAATGATCACATTTTCCTTAGAAATTCTAGAGCAGGGGATCAGGAGTAGTGGCTCATACCTGTAATCCCAGCACTTTGGGAGGCCAAGGCGGGTGGATCATGAGGTCAGGAGTTCGAGACCAGCCTGGCCAACATAGTGAAACCCCATATCTACTAAAAAAAAATAGAAATTAACTGGGCGTGGTGGCACGGGCCTGTAATCCCAGCCACTTGGGAGGCTGAGGCAGGAGAATTGCTTGAACCTGGGAGGTGGAGGTTATAGTGAGCTGAGATCATGCCACTGTACTCCAGCCTGGGCAACAAAGCAAGACTCCGCCTCAAAAAATAAAAAATAA
>NW_016811267.1:1611273-1613511 GCF_001698545.2 Rhinopithecus bieti
AAAAAAAAAAAAAAAAAAAAAAAAAAAAAAAAAGAAAGAAAGAAATTCTAGAGCAGAGGTCAACAACCTATAGCCTGAAAGCCAAGTGTGGCCTGCTGCCTGTCTTTGTAAGTAAAACTTTATTGGCACAGAGCCATGTCCACTTGTTTACACTTTGTCTAGCGCTGCTTTCAAGCTGTAATGGCAGAGTTTAGTCATTCTGACAGAGACCATCTGGCCTGTAAGGCCAAAAATATTGACTATCTGACTTTTTCCAGGAAAAATGTGCTGATCCCTGTCCTGGACAGTAAAGAGGGAAAAAGTAAAGAAAAGTATCATGGCGAGGTGCGGTGGCTCACTCCTGTAATCTCTGCATTTTGGTAGGCTGAGGCAGGCAGATAATTTGAGGTCAGGAGTTTGAGAGCAGCCTGGGAAACATGGTAAAACCCCATCTCTACTAAAAATACAAAAATTAGCCAGACATGGTGGTGCACGCCTGTAATCCCAGCTACTCGGGAAGCTGAGGCAGGATAATCATTTGAAACTGGGAGGCAGAGGTTGGAGTGAGCCGAGATTGTGCCACTGCATTCCAGACTGGGCAACAGAGGGAGACTCTGTCAAAAAAAAAAAAAAAAAAAATAGGAGAAGGTGAAGGCCAGAGAGATATTCTATTTTCTGAGGTCTGCTTCTGAGACGTAAAGTGTCCCAACATTACAGCAAAAGACTGTAACAAGGGCTTTGGGAATTATGAGCCAGGAATAATGGGCAAAACATACATATTTATATATATTTCTCTCTCTCTCTCTTTTTTTTTTTTTAGACAAGGTCTTGCTATATTGCCCAGGCTGGATTTGAACTGCTGGACTGAAGCAATCCTCCAGCCTTAGCCTCCTGGGTAGCTGGGATTACGGTTATTATTTTGATCTACACTTCTATTGTAATTTGGTGCCACTCTGTTTTATTTATTACTGCTTTAAAATATATCCTAATGTTTGGAAAACTCTATATTCTGTTGTAAATCTCCTAAATTTCCGGTCTTCTAAATTTAATTTTTCAAAGGAGCCCAATGATCAGTTTATTGAGTTTCCAAGGAAAAAAAAGGGAGAGAGAGGCTGACTGTGATGCATGCCTGTAATCCCAGCACTTCAAGAGACTGAAGCGAGAGGATCACTTGAGCCAGGAGTTCAAGACCAGCTTGAGTAACATAGTGAGACCCCACCTCTGCCAAAAAAAAAAAAAAAAAAAAAAAAAAAAAAAAAAAATTTAAGGAAGAAAGGGAAAAGAAGGGAGACAAAGAACTCCAGGAGGAATTTGATTTTGAAACCCAAATTACAGGCAGCCAAAAGCACAGTGCAGCTTCCTGATCGCACAGGGAACCTAGGGGTGATCTCTGAGCTTCTTTGGGGCCTGACCAACCAGCCCTGGGACCTTCCAGAAAGGCCCCATCGCCGGCTGACCTGGACTTACTTCCTGCTTCCCTCTTGAACCAGGCATCACCCCTCTACTGTCCAAGAGCCACAGCGTCATTCTGCTCCATGACTCTGATTTGTGGGGGGCCTTCCACAAAAATCAGAGATGTGCTGGAGGCCCTTGGAGAGGTGTCTTTCTGGTAAATAAGTTATTAGGCAGCACCGAGGCCGGAGACAGCTCCCCATGACGCTTCCTTTTAGAGAGGCTCTTGCCTCTTGGGCCATCAGTAGCCCCAGAGTCTCCAGAACTCTGAGAGTTGTTCCCGGTGGGAACTGTTCCTATTTCCCTTGCCCTGATCCCACAGACTGGAGCAGTTTGTTTGTTTTGTTTTTTACCACCTGTTTCCTTTGTATAACCACTGGTCTGTGCTTGGCTTGTGTCTTAGTCCATTTTCCGTTGCTTATAACAGAATCCCTGAAACTGACTGGTTGTAAAGAGATGAGGCCAGACACTGTGGATCACACCTGTAATCCCAGTGCTTTGGGAGGCTAAAGCTGGAGGATCGTGTGATCCCAGGAGTTCAAGACCAGCCTGGGCAACATAGCAAGACCCCATCTCTACAAAAAGAATAAAACAGTTAGCTGAGGCAGTGGCTCATGCTCATAGTCCTAGCTGCTCAGGAGGCTGAGGTGGGAAAATCCCTTGAGCCCAGGAGTTTGAGGTGGCAGTGAGCTATGATTGCACAGTGGCACTCTGGCCTGGGTGCCAGAGGAAGAGTCTATCTCTTAAGAAAAAAAGAAGAAGAAAAAATAATTAAAAAGAAATTATTATTATTATTATTATTATTAT
>NW_016811267.1:1614744-1625070 GCF_001698545.2 Rhinopithecus bieti
CTCCTTCCTTCCTTCCTTCCTTCCTTCCTTCCTTCCTTCCTTCCTTCCTTCCTTCCTTCCTTCCCTTCTTTCATTTCATTTCAGATGGAGTTTCGCTCTTGTTGCCCAGGCTGGAGTGCAGTGGCGCCATCTCGGCTCACTGCAACCTCTGCCTCCTGGGTTCAAGCAATTCTCTTGCCTAAGTCTCCTGAGTAGCTGGGGTTACAGGCACACACCACCATGCCTGGCTAATTTTTTGTATTTTTTTTTTTTTTTTTAGTAGAGACAGGGTTTCTCCATGTTGGTCAGGCTGGTCTCAAACTCCCGACCTCAGGTGATCCGTCTGCCAACCTCAGGTGATCTGCCTGCCTCAGCCTCCCAAAGTGCTAGGATTACAGGGGTGAGCCACCGCACCCAGCCGATTGCTTCTATTTCATCATGAGGAAACTGGACTTTGGCTCTGACCTAAAGGGCTAGGCCTCCTCCAGGTTTTTTCTTTTTTTTTCCTTTGTTTTTGAGACAGGGTCTTCTGTCATCAAGGCTGGAGTGCTGTGGCAAAATCCCAGCCCTTAAGCCACCCTGTGACCTTGGACTAATTCTGTTCCATCGCCAGGCCCCTTTTATGATAATAAAAGGAGAAAGCTGGACTTAGGGTCCTCTTAGCCCTGCTTCACCTCTGATTCTCCCTGGAAGGATCAGAACAAGAATGGAGAACCACAAGATTTAAATTAAATCTCAGTTATCAAGATAAATCATATATACATATATTATATGTATATATATTATATACACATTATATATATAGAGAGAGAGAGAGTAAGACAGAGAGAGACAGAGTTTCTCTCTTGTCACCCAGGCTGGAGTGCAATGGCACAGTCTCAGCTTACCACAACCTCCGCCTCCAGGGTTCAAGCGATTTTCCTGCCTCAGGCTCCCGAGTTGCTGGGATTACAGGCATGCGCCACCACACCTGGCAAATTTTGCAGTTTTAGTAGAGATGAGTTTTCTCCACGTTGGTCAGGTTGAGCTTGAACTCCCTAGCCTCAGGTGATCCTCCTGCCTCAACTTCCCAAAGTGCTGGGATTATAGGCATGAGCCACCACACCCGGCTGATAAATAATATTTTAATGCAAATTTTAACTCTTTTTGAGACATGGTCTTGCCCAGGCTGCACAGTGCAGTGGTATGATCATGGCTTATGGCAGCCTTGACTTCCCAGGTTCAGGCAATCCTCCCTGTTCAGCCTCCTGAGTAGCTGGGACTACAGGCATGTGCCACCATGCCTGGCTATTTTTTAAAATTTATTTTTTGGCCAGGTGCGGTGGCTCAAGCCTGTAATCCTAGCACTTTGGGAGGCCGAGACGGGTGGATCACGAGGTCAGGAGATCGAGACCATCCTGGCTAACACGGTGAAACCCCGTCTCTACTGAAAAATACAAAAAACTAGCCGGGCAAGGTGGCGGGCGCCTGTATTCCCAGCTACTCCGGGGGCTGAGGCAGGAGAATGGCGTAAACCCAGGAGGCAGAGCTTGCAGTGAACTGAGATCCGGCCACTGCACTCCGGCCCGGGCGAGAGCGAGACTCCGTCTCAAAAAAATAAAATAAAATAAAATAAAATTTATTTCTATTTTAATGTTTTATTTTATTTATTTTTATTTTTTTTAAGATGGAGTCTTGCTCTGTCACCCAGGCTAGAGTGCAGTGGCACGATATCGGTTCACTGCCAGCTCTGCCTCCCGGGTTCATGCGTTTCTCCTGCCTCAGCCTCCCGAGTAGCTGGGACTACAGGCGTCTGCCACCACACCGGCTAACTCACACCTGGCTATTTTTTTTAAAAAAATTTTTATAGAGACAGGGTCTCACTATGTTGCCTATTGTTATTATTTTATTTGAGACAGTCTTGCTCTGTCGCCCAGGCTGGAGTGTAGCAGTGCGATCTTGGCTCACTGCAAACTTCGCCTCCTGGCTTCAAGTGATTCTCCTGCGTCATCCTCCCTAGTAGCTGGGATTACATGTGCATACCACCATGCCTGGCTAATTTTTGTATCTTTAGTAGAGATGGGGTTTCACTGTTTTGGCCTGACTGGTCTCGAACTCCTGACCTCAAATGATCTGCCCACCTCAGCCTCCCAAAGTATTGAGATTACAGGTGTAAGCCACCTTGCCCAGCCCCATTATTTGTTTTTTTTTTTTTAGAGACAGGGTCTCACTCTGTCCCCCAGGCTGGAGTGCAGTGGTGCAGTCACAGCTCACTGCAGCCTCGAACTCCTGAGCTCAAGTGATCCTCCAGCTTCAGCCTCCTGAGTATCTGAGACTACAGATGCACACCCACACACCCTGATAATTTTTAATTTTTGTAGACATAGGGTCTCACTATGTTGCCCAGCTAGTCTCTAACTTCTGGTCTCAAGAGATCCTCCTGCCTTGGCCTCCCACAGTGTTGGGATTATAGGCGTGAGCCACCATGCCTAGCCTAGGGGACAATTCTTTATTGCCCCTCATGACTTCTGGTGGCTCCAGGCTATCAGAGTGGTCAACTTCACCTCCATCTTCTTAGAGTGCTGGTTGGATTCAAGAATTAAACGGACGTAAAATTGATTAACAGGAAAAAAAAACATACACATTTATTTATTTGTTTGTTTGTTTGTTTGTTTTGAGACAGAGTCTCACTCTGTCACCCAGGGTGGAGTGCAGTGGCTCGACCTTGGCTCACTACAACCTCTGCCTCCTGGGTTCTAGTGATTCTCCTGCCTCAGCCTCCCAGGTAGCTGGCATAACAGGCTCCTGCCACCACAACCAGCTAATTTTTGTATTTTTAGTAGAGATGGTGTTTCGCCCTATTGGCCAGGCCAGTCTTGAACTCCTGACCTCAGGTGATCCACCCACCTCGGTCTCCCAATGTGCTGGGATTACAGGTATGAGCCACCACACCTGGCCGACATACATTTACTAATACAAGTTTTTTACATGGCACAAGAACCCTCATAAGGAAATAAGGACCCACAAAAGCAACTAGAGTCATTTACTTATATATTGAATTGGACAAAGAACAGTAAATTGTGGCTGGGGACAGTGGCTCACGACTGTAATCCCAGCACTTTGTGAGGCTGAGATGGGAGGATCACTTGAGTCCAGGAGTTCAACACCAGCCTGGGTAATGTAGTGAGACCAAAAATAAAAACTTAAAAATTAGCCGGGTGTGGTGGTGTGTGACTGTGGTCCTAGCGAGAGGATCGCTTAAACCCAGGAGGTCGAGGCTACAGTGAGCCATGGTTGCACCACCACACTCCAGCTTGGGCGACAGAGCAAGACCCTGTCTGAAGAAGAAAAGTGAGATTTGAATCTGTGATTTCCTCTCTGCCAGGCCCACATCGGTGATCAGTACGGCCTCTGTGTGGTTCCCTCGCGGATAGATGAGAAGGAGTGGGAGGTGTTGAGGGCCCATCTGACTGCCAGGCCAAGTGACCTGGAGCTGGTGGCACGACACTTCTGGAGGGATGAGAATGCGGTTCCTCCCACCTACGTCCTGCAGGCACCAGGTGCTGGGGAGGCCTGTGAACCAGAGGAGGCTACCCTAACCTCTGTCCTACGCTCTGGAGCCCAGGAGGCCCGCAGGCTGGGGCTCATCACCCAGGAGCAGTGGCAGCGCTACCACCGGTCAGGTGAGGCGGCAGGGACTCCCCTTGGAGATCCACATGAAACTGACTGCGTGTTCAGAATATCCATCCCCTCTTGGCAAAAATGCAACAGTCTGCATTTCTTGCAAATGCCAAACCAGTCGACCTCTGGTCCCTCGGCTCTGAGAAAGGCTGTTTTACTGATCCAAAATAGTTCAGCCACGTTCCTCATCAGTCTTGGTCTCAGGATCTTCCTCTCCTCGCTGGCTCTTTCTTCTCGTCTCCCAGGGAGGCTCCTGGCACGGGGGGGTGTATTAGTCTGTTCTCACACCACTAATAAAGACATACTTGAGGCTGGGTAATTTACAAAGAAAAAAGGTTTAATGGACTCACAATTCCACATGGCTGGGGAGGCCTCACAATCATGGCAGAAGGCAAAGGAGAAGCAAAGGCACGTCTTACATGGTGGCAGTTAAGACAGAGTGAGAGCCAAGCAAAAGGGGAAACTCCTTATAAAACCATCAGATCCCGTGAGACTTATTCACTACCATGAGAACAGTATGGGGGAACCACCCCCCATGATTCAGTTATCTCCCACCAGGTCCCTCCCACAACACGTGTGAATTATGGGAGCTACAATTCAAGATGAGATTTGGGTGGGGACACAGCCAAACCAGATCAGGGGGAGCCATCCAGGGTGACTACCATCCCAGTTTGCCTGGGATGAAGGGGTTCCTAGGATGCAGGATTTGTAGTACTAAAATCTGACAGGCTGGGCCCAGTGGTGCCTACCTGTAATCCCAGCATTTTGGAAGGCCGAGGCAGGAGAATCACTTGAGTTCAGGAGTTAGAGACCAGCCTGGGCAATATAGTGACACCTCATCTCTACAAAAACAAACAAACAAAACTTTTAAAGATTTCCCAAATGTGGTGGTACAGGCCTGTAATCCCAGTTACTCAGGAGGCTGAGGCAGGAGGATTGCTTGAGACCAGGAGGCAGAGGCTGTGGTGAGCCGAGATCATGCCACTGCACTCCAACTGGGGTTACAGAAAGAGACCTGTCTAGAAAAAGAAAAACAGAAACAAAAACAAAACTAACTGGGCATGGTGGTGCATGCCTATAGCCCCAGCTACTCATGAGGCTGAGATGAGAGGATCGCTTAAGCCCAGGAGTTGGAGGCTGCGTTGAGCTATGACCTTGCCACTGTACTCCAGCAAGGGTGACAGAGAGAGACCCTGTCTCTAAATCAATCAATCAATAAATTAATTAAATACAATACAGTCTACACTTGAGCAACATAGTGTTTAGGGACTCTAACCCCTTGCACCGTCGAAAATCTGTGTATAACTTTTGACTCCCCCAAAACGTAGCTACTGATAGCCTACCAATAACATAAATTGTTGACCAGGTGTGGTGGCTCATGCCTGTAATCCCAGCACTTTGGGAGGCTGAGGTGGGTGGATTACTTGAACCCTGAGTTGGAGACCAGCCTGGGCAACATGGCAAAACCCCACCTTTATTATTATTATTTTTTAATTAAAATTAGTTGGGTGTGGTGGCGCACACCTGTAGTCCCAGCTACTCAGGAGGGTGAGGTGGGAGGATTTTGTCAGCCTAGGAGGTGGAGGTTGCAGTGAACCAAGATTGTAGCACTGCACTTCAGTCTGGTCGATAGAGTGAGACCCCGTATCAAACAAACAAACATAAACACTTGGCCGGGTGCGGTGGCTCATGCCTATAATCCCAGCACTTTGGGAGGCTGAGGCGGATGGATCATGAGGTCAGCAGTTCAAGACTAGCCTGGCCAACATAGTGAAACCCTGTCTCTACTAAAAATACAAAAATTAGCTGGGCATGGTAGTGAGCACCTGTAGTCCCAGCTACTCGGGAGACTGAGGCAGGAGAATAGCTTGAACCCAGGAGGCAGAGGTTGTGGTAAGCCGAGATACCACCACTGCACTCTAGCCTGGCAGCAGAGCGAGACTCTGTCTAAAAGAAAAACAAACAAACAAACAGTCGAGGAACACATATTTTGTATGTTCTATCTATCATATCCTGTTTTCTTATAATAAAGTAAGCTAGAGAGAAGCAAATGTTATTACAAAAATCACAAGGAAGAGAAAATATGTTTGCTGTTGCTTAAGCATAAGTGGTTCATCAGTCACAAAGGTCTTCATCCTTGTCATCTTCACCTTGAGTAGGAAGAGGAGGGGTTGGTCTTGCTGTCTCAGAGATGGTAGAGGCAGAAAAAACTTGACCTGTGTAGTTCAAGCCCATGTTCTTCAATGGCCAGCTGCATACAATTCAGTGGTAATTATTACATTCACTGTGATCTGTAACTGCCAACTCTGTCTAGTGCCAAGACATTTTCTTTTCTTTTTCTTTTTCTGTCTTTCTTCTTCTTCTTTTTTTTGGGGGGGGATGGAGTCTCGCTCTGTTGCCCAGGCTGGAGTGCAATGGCACAATCACGGCTCAGTGTGGCCTCCAGCTCCTGGGCTCAAGCAATCTTCCCACCTCAGCCTCCTCAGTAGCTGGGACCGCAGTCACACACCATCACAGGCCACTAACTTATTTTTTGTAGAGACGGGGTTTTGCCATGTTGCCCAGGCTGGTCTCGAACTCCTGAGCTCAAGCAATTGTCCAGCCTTTGCCTCCCAAAGTGCTGAGATTACAGGCGTGAACTACACCTGGCCCTCCAAGACATTTTCATCACCCCAAAAGAAGCCCTACCCATTAAACACTCCCCATCTCCCCTCTCCCAGCGCAGGCCACCATCAATCTGCTTTCTGTCTCTGTTAATTTGCCTGTTCTGGACATTTTATGTCAATGGAATCTCACACTACATGGCCTTTTGTGTCTGGCTTCTCTCACTCAGCACCATAGTTTTGAGGTTCATCCACATTTTAACACTTCTGAGTACTTCATCCATTTCAATGGCTGAATAGTATCCCATTGTGTGGAAGGAACATATTTTCTTTATCCATTCATCTGTTGATGGATGTTTCTTTTGATTTCTTTTGTTTTTGAGATGGAGTCTTGCTCTGTCGCACAGGCTGAAGTGCAGTGACATGATCTTGGCTCACTGCAACCTCCACCTCCCAGGTTCAAGCGATTCTCCTGTCTTAGCCTCTTGAGTAGTTGGGATTACAGGCGTGTGCCGTCATGCCAGGCTAATTTTTGTATTTTTAGTAGTGACAGGGTTTCACCATGTTGACCAGGCTGATCTCGAACTCCTGACCTCAGGTGATCTGCCTGCCTTGGCCTCCCAAAGTGCTGGGATTACAGGCGTGAGACCCCGCACCCAGCCTGTTGATGGATGTTTGGATTGTTTCTGTCTTTTGGCTGTTGTGAATGGTGTTGTTACAAGCAAGGGTGTATTAATATTGTTGGAGTCTCTGTTTTCAGGTCTTTTCAGCAGATACCTGGGAGTGGAATTGCTGGGTGCGATAGTAATTCCATGGTTCACTTTTTGAGGATGACAGTATTGTTTTACAGTGTGCCTACTCCTCACATGGGGCCTCTGTGTTGCCTACCCTGAGGGGTCTTTTTGATTAATAATGGCTAAATCAGGCCAGGCGCAGTAGCTCACGCCTGTAATCCCAAGCACTTTGGGAGGCCAAGGCTGGAGAATTGCTTGAGCTCAGGAGTTGGAGACCAGCCTGGGCAACATAGCAAGACCCCATCTCTAAAAACAAAACAAAAACAAAAATTAGCCGGGTGTGCTGGTGTATGCCTGTAATCCCAGCTATTTGGGAGGCTGAGGTGGAAGGATCGCTTGAGCCTGGGTGGCGAAGGTTGCAGTGAGCCAAGATCGCGCCACTCCACTCCAGCCTGGGCAACAGAGTGAGACCATGTCTTAATAATAATAAGAGTAAGAATAATGGCTTAGGCCGGGCGCGGTCACTCACGCCTATAATCCCAGCACTTTGGGAGGCCCAGACAGGCGGATCACGAGGTCAGGAGATTGAAACCATCCTGGCTAACACGGTGAAACCCTGTCTCTATGAAAAGTAGAAAAATTAACTGGGCGTGGTGGCAGGTGTCTATAGTCCCAGCTACTCGGGAGACTGAGGCAGGAGAGTGGCAGGTGAACCCAGGAGGCGGAGGTTGTGGTGAGCCGAGATCATGTCATTGCACTCCAGCCTGGGTGACAAGAGCGAAACTCCGTCTCTCTCTTTCTTTAAGAATAATGGCTTAATTAGTGTAACTCTGAGTGCAGTCACTGGACCAGCAAGCCTTGGCTTGTTGCAAATGCAAACTCCGGGGCCCCACTCAGATCTGCTGAATCACTTCTGGAGGTGGGGTCCAGCCATGCGGGTCTTTTCGAGTCTCGCACGTCGGACTCTGGTGCACGTTAATCTTGAGAACCGATGCACGTCCCCCAACAACAGGTCTCCCAGCAACCCTATTTAGGTCAGCTGCTGACCCAATAATGACTACACTTCCTTCCCACCTTCCCCACTTTGGCAGTCATTGACTGGGAGATACAGCAGGGCCTGCTGAGCTCAGAGGACCGGGACCAGGGAGCGACCGTCTTCCTTCAAGAGATCCAAGACCCCTACAAACACATCCTTGAAGACTGCGCCCTCGGGATGGTGGACCGGCTCACGGACGGCTGCCTGGACACTGACGCCCAGAACCTTCTCAGCAGCCTCAAGGGCCGCATCACTGACACGCACCCCGGAGTCCTCAAGGCCCACCGCCTGCCATGGAGCCGCGACCTGGTAAACCCCAAGAACAAAATTCATGCCCGCTACCTGAAGGAGCTGGGTGAGCAGTTTGTGGCGAGGGCCAATCACCAGGTCCTCGAACGCCTCCGTGAGCTGGATGTGGCTGGACGGGAGTTGGCGTGGCTCTACCAAGAGATCCGTCACCACCTTTGGCAGAGCTCGGAGGTCACCCAGAACTTCTGCGGACGCCAGGAACTCCTGGCCCGGCTTGGGCAGCAACTCAGGCACGATGACAGCAAGCAGCACACCCCCCTGGTACTCTTCGGGCCCCCGGGCATTGGAAAGACGGCCCTGATGTGCAAGCTGGCTGAGCAGATGCCAAGGCTGCTCGGGCACAAGACGGTGACCGTCCTGCGGCTGCTGGGGACGTCGCAGATGAGCTCGGATGCCCGCGGCCTGCTGAAGAGCGTCTGCTTCCAGGTGTGCCTGGCCTATGGGCTGCCTTTGCCCCCTGCCCAGGTTCTGGATGCCCACACCAGGGTGGTCCAGTTTTTCCACACCCTCCTCCACACCGTCTCTTGCAGAAACTTCGAGTCTCTTGTGCTCCTGCTGGATGCTATGGATGACCTGGACTCTGTCCGCCATGCTCGGAGGGTTCCCTGGCTGCCTCTCAACTGCCCCCCAAGGGTGCACCTCATCCTCTCAGCTTGCTCGGGGGCACTGGGGGTTTTGGACACCTTGCAGCGAGTGCTCCTGGACCCGGAGGCCTACTGGGAGGTGAAGCCCCTCTCTGGAAACCAACGCCAGGAGATGATCCAACACCTGCTGGTGGCTGCAAGGAGGACGCTGAGCCCGGTGCACACAGATTTGTTCTGGGCCAGCCTCCCGGAGTGTGGGAACCCGGGGCAGCTGAGGCTGGCCTTTGAGGAGGCCCGGAAATGGGCCTCCTTCACCGTGCCTGCACCACTGGCCACCACCGCAGAGGAAGCCACGCACCAGCTCTGCACCCGTCTGGAGCAGACACATGGGCGGCTCCTCGTGGCCCACGTGCTGGGCTACATCGTGTCTTCCCGGTAAGTCTCTGTGTTTTGAAACTCTTATTTATTTATTTATGTTTAATTTTTTATTTTTAGAGATGGGGGTCTAGTTATGTCACCCAGGCTGGAGTGCAGAGGCATGATCATAGTTCACTGCAGTCTCAAGTGATCCTCACGCCTCACCTGCTGAGTAGCTGGGACTACAGGTGTGCACCACCGTGCCCAGCAAAATATAATTTTTTAATTTTAATTTTTAGAGATGGGGTCTGACTCTGTCACCCAGGCTGGAGTGCAGTGGCATGACCGTAGGTCACTACAGTCTCCAACTTCCAGGCTCAAGTGATCCTCCCATCTCAGCCTGCCGAGTAGGGTAGCGGGGACTACAGGCATGCACCACTGTACCCAGATAAATATTTTTTTTATTTTTGTTTTTAGAGGTAGGGGTCTGGCTCTGTCTCCCAGGCTGGAGTGCAGTGGCACAGTCATAGCTGACTGCAGTCTCCAACTCCGAGGCTCAAGTGATCCTTCCATCTCAGCCTGCCAAGTAGAGTAGTTGGGACTACAGGTGTGCAACACCATGCCCAGCCAAATGCAATTTTTGTTAGTCAACTATACCTCAACAAAGCTGGGAAAATAAATCCACACATGCAAAAGAAAGAAAGGGCTGCCTACATGGTTGCTTAGCCGAGTGAAAGTCTCGGGGCTATGAATTGCAACAAACTAGGCCAGGCGCAGTGGCTCACACCTGTAATCCCAGCACTTTGGGAGGCTGAGGTGGGCAGATCACCCAAGGTCGGGAGTTGGACCAGCCTGACCAACATGGAGAAACTCTGTCTCTACTAAAAATACAAAAAAATTAGCCAGGCATGGTGGTGCATGCCTGTATTCCCAGCTTCTCGGGAGGCTGAGGTAAGAGAATCACAGGAATCCAGGAGGTGGAGGTTGCAGTGAGCCAAGATCACGCCATTGCACTCCAGCCTGGGCAACAAGAGCAAAACTCCATCTCAAAAAAAAAAAAAAAA
>NW_016811267.1:1625473-1636081 GCF_001698545.2 Rhinopithecus bieti
AGGGAGGGAGGGAGGGAGGGAGGGAGAGAAACAGGGAAGAATGGCAGGCAGGCAGGAAGGAAGGAAGGAAGGAGAGAGAAAGGAAGGAAGGAAGGAGAAGAAGAGAGAAAGAAAGAAAGAAAAGAAAGAAAGAAAGAAAGAAAGAGAAAGAAAGAAAGAAAGAAAGAAAGAAAGAAAGAAAGAAAGAAAGAAAGAAAGAAAGAAAGAAAGAAAAAGAAAGGCCTGGTATGGTGGCTCACGCCTGTAATCGCAGCACTTTGGGAGGCCAAGGCAGGTGGATCACTTGAAGTCAGGAGTTTGAGACCAGTCTGGTCAACATGGTGAAACCTTGTCTCAACTAAAAATACAAAAAATAGCCGTCATGGTGGCGGGCATCTGTAATCCCAGCTGCTCGGGAGGCTGAGGCAGGAGAATCACTTGACCCCAGGAGGCAGAGGTTGCAGCGAGCCAAGATAGTGCCACTGTGCTTCAGCCTGGGTGACAAAGGAAGACTCCACCTCAAAAAGAAAGAGAAAGAGAAAGAGAAAGAGAAGGAGGGAAGGAAGGGAGGGAGGGAGGGAGGGAGGGAGGGAGGAAGGAAGGATAGTAAGAAAGAAAAGAAAAGAAGGAAGGGAGAGATAAAGGAAAGAAAGAAAGAAAAGGGAAGAAAGAGAAAGAAGGAAAGAAGAAAGGAATGAAGGAAAGAAGGAAGGAAGGGAGGAAAGGCAGGAAGGAAGGAAGGAAGGGAGGAAAGAAGGAAGGAAGGAAGGGAGGGAGGAAAGGCAGGAAGGAAGGAAGGAAGGAAGGGAGGAATAAAACAAAAGCAAAAGCAAAACAACAAGCAGTAGAGAGGAAGGGGTTAATCAGAAAGACCAAGCAGCCACAGTCCCTCCCCTGAGTTTGTCCTCTGCCGATTGGTGGAGACACCAAGGAACAAAACTTTGCCTTTACTGCAACTGGCCAACAGCAAACACTCAAAACTACCATCCAAAATACTGGACGACATAGTTTTGCCTCTTCTCAGTTTTAGGGGATTTTGTTTTGTTTTGCTTTGTTTTTTCTCAGCCTGTGCCATTTCAGACTTTTATCAGTTACCACAGATTCATCTGGAGGGTGGTGGTCTGCTTGTTTCTTTGCCAGAAATAGAAACACATTCCTGCTAGTGCAAGAAATAAGAGAATAGGCTAGGTGCAGTGGCTCATACCTGTAATCCCAGCGTTTTGGGAGGCTAAGGTGGGAGGATCACTTGAATCCAGGAGTTTGAGACCAGCCTAGGCAACACAGTGAGGCCCCTGTTTTGTTTGTTAAAAAACAAAATTTTTTAAAATTAGCTGACCATGGTGGTACGCACCTATAGACCCAGTTACTCAGGAGGCTGAGCTGGGAGGATCACTTGAGCGCAGGAGTTGAAGGCTGCAGCAAGCCATGATTGTGCCACTGCACTATAGACTGGGAGACAAAGGAAGACCTTGTCTCAAAAGAAAGAAAGAAGAAAAGGAAAGAAGGAAAGAAGGAAGGAAGGAAGGAAGGAAGGAAGTGTGTGTGTATGAGAGAGACAGAGACAGAGACAGAGACAGACAGAGAGAGAGAGAGAGAGAGAGAGAGAGAGAGAGAGAGAGGGAGAGAGTGAGAGAGATCGAGATCCATTGGAGAGTTAGGGAAATTCAGGGCCATCTTATAGCTGACTCCAGGGACATACCCCAGATTTCCCAACTGTAAGAGTACAAATACCGCCTGGGGTGCGTGGCTCACACCCATAATCCCAGCACTTTGGGAGGCCAAGGTGGGAGAATTACTTGAGCGCAGGAGTTCAAGACCAGCCTGGGCAAAAAAATGAGAGCCCCTGCCTCAGTGAAAAATAAAAACATTAGCTGGACGTGGCTCACACCTGTAGTCCCAGCTATTCAGGAGGCTGAGGCAGGAGGATTCATTGAGTCAGGAGGTCATGGCTGCGGTGAACTGTGATCATGCCACTGCACTCCGGCCTAGGCAATAGAGCAAGACCCTGTCTCCAAAAAAAAGTGCAAATAACAACTGGGGCATGTTCCAGAATAGAGGGGTGGCCCATTGGGCCATCTGGTGAAGTTGGCTTGGAGTAAGTGAGTTGTCATGGAAACTGTCATAAAAATCAGAGCAGTTTCTCCTTCTTTCTCCCTCTGGGGTCCTCTCTGCACATCAGCTCCTCTTATAGACTCTTCCTTCAGCCTCTCTGGAACTTCAGCTTGCCTTCAGCCACAGCTGGCATCAGGAGCTCATATTTCTGTGACCAGGTGCCATCTTGCCATCTTACTGACTTTTTCTTTGGGTCCTAATTCCAAAGTACAGGGAGACAGAAATCAATTGGTCTATGGTCCCATGTCTGGTTCAATTAGTAAAGCCAGGTCTCTCATAGAGGTGGCAGGGAGGTGGTTTATGAAGCATGAAGATAAGATGGATGATTTTGGTTGCTCCAGTTCCATGAAAATATGTTATGCTTACACATCAGATCCATGTGGCGGGATGGTGACAGCTTCGCTCTTGGAGCAGACCTGAGATCCTTCTAGGCCAGAGGTCATCACCTCAGGATAGTTCTCCCCTCCCAACCCAGGGGACACTAGCAGTGTCTGGAGGCATTTTTGGTTGTCTGACTGAGCAGGGTGGTGCTCCTGGTGTCTTTCCTGAGTGGAGTCCAGGGGTGCTGTTTAACACCCTGCAGTGCAAAGGATGGTCCTACTTTAGAGAATGATCCAGCCCCAGATGCTGATAGTGCAGAGGGTAAGAAACCTTGCCTTAGCATGAGAGACCCTATCTCCATTCATCCGTCCATCAATCCGTCCCTCCCTCCCTCCTTCCATCATCTCTGTCATCCATCAATCCATCCACCCATCCATTCATCCATCCATCCATCATCTCGACCTTTCATCCATCCATCCATCGTCTCTATCTTCCATCCACCTATCCATCATCTCGATCTTCCATCCTTCCATCGATTCTCTCCCTGTGTTGCCTAGGCTAATCTTGAGCTGTGGCCTCAAGCAGTCCTCCTGCCTCAGCCTCCCAAAGGTCAGGGATTACAGGCGTGGTCCACCACACCCAGCCCACTTATGCTAATTAAAGACATGCCTTGGTGGGCCAGGGTGGAGTGGGGTGGGTGCAGTTGATTTCTGCATTATTTTCCTTGAGTTACCTCGTCCTTCCCTCCCTATACTGTCTGTCTCAGACCCCTTTGAGGTTGAGGAGTGAGCGGTTTATGGTTCTGTAGGTGTGCATGCAGAGGAAAAGATTGGCACTTTGGGAGACCAAGGAGGGTGGATCACGAGGTCAGGAGCTGGAGACCAGCCTGGCCAACATGGTAAAACCCCGTCTCTACTAAAAATACAAAAATTAGCTGAGCGTGGTGGCATGCACCTGTAGTCCCAGCTACTCAGGAGACTGAGGCAGGAGAATAACTTGAACCCGGGAGGCGGAGGTTGCAGTGAGCCAAGATTGCACCACTGTACTCCAGCCTGGGCGACAGAGCAAGACTCCGTCTCAAAAAAAAAAAAAAAAAAAAAAAAAATCGGAAAAGGTCTTCCTTGGTGAGTACTGCCCTAACCGGGCTTGGGCCCTCGTGGGCACTGTCCAAATGCTGATCCCAGGTGATGTGCTGGACACCGAGTGGGTGGCTGTATCCCTCCCTCTCTTGGCTTCTGCATCCTCCAAACGCAGAAGACATGAAATGTGCCTCAAAGGCCCACTCCTCCTCCCTTCAGGCACGGTCTCTCGGAGGCGGAGCTGAAGGATATTTTGTCCTTGGACGACGAGGTACTGCAGGCCGTGTACCGGGACTGGACCCCGCCCAGCAAGGAGCTGCTGCGCTTCCCGCCCCTGCTGTGGGTGCGACTTCGTCGGGATCTGGGATACTACATGGCCCGGCGGCCCGTGGATGGCTTCACCCTCCTGGCCATTGCCCACAGGTAGGTCCAGGCAGCAGTGGCAGGGGCACTGGGTGGGACCCCAAGAATGAGGAGGACTCACTGGCCAGGGCTCTTCTCAGTATCAGATCCTTCACTCCCCAGGAAATCAAGTCCAGTTAGGATTCTGACACAATTCACTCATTTTTAAAATTGAGTTGAGGCTGGACGCAGTGGCTCATGCTTATAATCCCAGCACTTTGTGGGGCCAGGGCGGGAGGATTGCTGGAGGCCAGGAGTTGGAGATCAGCCTGGGCAACATAGAGAGGCCCCATCTCTACAAAAAATATAAAAAAAATTAGCTAGGTGTGATGGTACACACTTGTGGTCCCAGCTACTTGGGAGACTGAGGTGGGAGGATCACTTGAGCCCAGGAGTTTGAGGCTACAGTGAGCCGTGATTGCACTGCTGCACTCCAGACTGGGTGACAGAGTGAGATTCTGTTTCAAACTAAACAACTAAACTAAACTAAACTAGGTGAAGTTCACGTAACATAAAATTCACCATTTTATTTTATTTTATTTTACCACCATGCCTGCTATTTTTAAATTTTTTTTTATAGAGACAGAGTCTCACCACATTGCCCAGGCTGTTCTCGAACTCCTGGGCTCAAGAGACACACCTACCTCAGCCTCCCAAAGTGCTGGGACTACAGGTGTGAGTCACCATGCCTGGCCAATTCACCACATATTATTTTATTTATTTATTTTATTGTTTTTTGAGACAGAGTCTTGCTCTGTTGCCCAGGCTGGAGTGCAGCGGCACGATCTCGGCTCACTGCAACCTCTGCCTCCCAGGTTCGAGTGATTCTCCTGCCTCAGCCTCCTGAGTAGCTAGGATTACAGGCATGAGTCACCACACCTGGCTAATTTTTGTATTTTTAGTAGAGACGGTTTTCACCATTTTGGCCAGGCTGGCCTCAAGTTCCTGACCTCAGGTGATCTGCCTGCCTCGGCCTCCCAAGATGTTGGAATTACAGGCATGAACCACTGTGCCCGACCAGAATTCACCGTTTTAAAGTGGACAATTAGCTGGTATTTTAGTACGATCACAATGTTGCACCCCTCACCTCTGTCTAGTTCCAGAACGTTTTCATCCCCCCAAAAGGTGACCCCGTCCCCATCAGCAGTCACTCCCCATTCTCCTTCCCTAACCCCTGGCAGCCACTCATCTGCTTCCTGTCTCTCTGGATTTGCCTGTTCTGAGCATTTCAGATCAATGAAATCTCACACTATGCGGCCTTTTGTGTCTGGCTTCTTTCACTCAGCATCATGTTTTCAGGGCTCATCCACATTGTAGCAGGGATCAGTGCTTCCTTCCTTTTCATGGCTACATAATATTTCATTGTATGGATGGACCACGTTTTGTTTATCTTCATCTATGGATGGACACTTGCATTGTTTCTACATTTTTGCTGTTGTGAACATGCAAGTGTAAGGTTTTGTTTGAACACCTGTTTTCTTTCCTTCCCTTCTCTTCCCTTTCCCTTTCCCTTTCCCTTTCCCTTTCCCTTTCCCTTTTCCCTTCCCTTCCCTTCCCTTCCTCCCTCCCTCCCTCTCTGTCTCTTTCTTTCTTTCCTTCTTTCTCTTTCTTTCTTTCCTTTTTTTTTTTTTTTTTTTTGATGGAGTCTTTCTCTGTCACCCAGGCTGGAGTGCAGTGGCACCATCTCAGCTCAGTGGCACCATCTCAGCTTACTGGAACCTCCACCTGGGAGGAGTGATTCTCCTGCCTCAGCCTCCTGAATAGCTGGGATTACAGGCATGCAACACCATGCCCAGCTAATTTTTGTGTTTTTTTTTTAGTACAGACAGGGTTTCACCATGTTGGCCAGGCTGGTCTCAAACTCCCGACCTCAGGTAATCTGCCTGCCTCGGCCTCCCAAAGTGGTGGAATCACAGGCATGAGCCGCTGCACCCGGCCTGAACACCTGTTTCTTAATTCTTCTGGGTATATACCCAGGAGTGGATTTGCTGGGTCAGGTGGTAAGTTATTTTATGTTTAAATTTTGGAGAAGCCCAAATGTTCCTCTTTGAAATCCCACCTGTAATTACATGCCTGAGATTACAGGCGTGTAATTACAGGTGGGATTTCAAATTTATGAAATTTATGTAAGGAAAATAAATTTACGTAAGGAAAGTAAATTTATGTAAGGAAAGTAAATTTATGTAAGGAAAGTAAATTTATGTAAGGAAAAATAAAACATGGACCAATTTAGAGAGAGATGTGATGTATCAAATAGCACAGGTGGCCAACAGAGTGGTTTAGGATGGCTTGGGATTGGGGAACTGCCTCCAGGAAGACAGACAGCCGCCTTTGAGCTCAATGGGTCCCCCGGGTCCATCAGCCTGTGTACCCTCTCTGTAGACAGCTGGTCGAGGTGGTCCGTGAGCGCTACCTGTCGGGATCCGAGAGAGCCAAGAGGCATACCGTCCTGGCTGACTTCTTCTCAGGGACCTGGAGCCAGGGTACCAAGAAGCTCATCACTCTGCCACTTGTAGGGAAACCCCTAAACTTGGACCGAAAGGTGAAGTACCTGGGACCCCCACTCTCCACCTGCAGCCTCCACCCTGCCCGGCATTGCTCACCTCCTTCCTTCCTCTTTTTGCACTTAAAACCTCCTCCTGACCTACTTCTCCTTTCCCACAGAGGGGAAGATGTCCCTTCTATCCCATTTTTTTTTTTTTTTGAGACAGAGTCTTGCTCTGTTGCCCAGGCTGGAGTGTGATGATGTGATCTCAGCTCACTGCAACCTCTGCCTCCTGGGTTCAAGCAACTCTCCCGCCTCAGTCTCCCGAGTAGCTGGGATTACAGGTGCCCGCCACCATGCCCGGCTAATTTTCGTATTTTTGGTAGAGACAGGGTTTCACCATGTTGGCCAGGCTGGTCTTGAACTCCTGCCTGGGCAACAGAGAGAAACTCTGTCTCAAAAACAAACAAACAAACAAACAAACAAAGTTCAGAGTTATTGTGAACTTTTCTCCCTGATGTTAAAATCTTATATAAGTGTTGTATAATGATTACAACTAGGAAATTACACTTTTAATTATTTGGTTACAGCTTGATGTTTCTTTTTCTCTGTCTCCGCTGCTGGACTGGGGAGGCTGGAGACAGGACCAGACTCTATTCTTTTTTTGGTGCTGACCGACCTTCCTTCCTTCCTTCCTTCCTTCCTTCCTTCCTTCCTTCCTTCCTTCCTTCTTTCCTTCCTTCCAACGGAGTCTTGCTGTCACCCGGGCTGGAGTGCAGTGGCATGATCTCAGGTCACTACAGCCTCCGCTTCCCCGGTTCAAGCGGTTCTCCCGCCTCAGCTTCCCTAGTAGCTGGGACTACAGGTGTGCCACTGCACCTGGCTAAGTTTCGTATTTTTAGTAGAGGCAGGGTTTTGCCATGTTGGCCGGGCTGGTCTCAAACTCCTGGTCTCAAGTGATCTGCCTGCCTTGGCCTCCCAAAGGGCTGAGATTACAGGCATGTAATTACAGGTAGGACTACCACACCAAGCCTGGTGCTGACCCTTCTCCTCTCCAATGACCCAGAGGCCCATTCACAAATCCTCTCCTGTGTGCCCAGAGTTCCTGCAGGCTCAGCTTCATCCTGTCTCTCCAGGGCATGGTCTGAGCCTGTTTCATTCACTTAGCCTCTCAGTCTCTTGCCCTAGTGCATCCTCCCAAGGATGCTTCTGACCATTCAATCTGATTATGCCTCTTGTCTAAAACCTTCCATAGCTCCCCAGTGCCCTCAGTCTTGAGCCTGACCTACCCAGCCTGATATTCAGTGCCTTCATGATCTGCTGCTTATAAGCTCCCTACTCTCATTCCCCACCAGCATCCCATAACCTGCTTTGTATAATTCAGTCCTCCTAAACTCAGCCTGCTCTTTCACACCTCCAGGCCTTTGCCCATGCGGTTCCCTTGCCCTGGAATGCCATTGTTTTCTGACACATTTTGCCACATAGATGCCCACTTAATTCTGAGGCTCAGTTCCAATGCCTCTACCTTCAGGAAACATTCCCTATTCCTCCCGGAAAGTCCCATGACCTCTGGCTTCGATTCTCTGAGTCCCAAAAGTCGTCCTCTGCCCCAGCCCTGACCAATGGGCACACGGGAGTATGTCTGTCTGACATTGCATTCTCATCCTCTCCAGCACCGTCTGGAGCATGAGGTGAATGAATGAGCTTGTGTGTGGAGTGAATGAATGGGCTTGTGTCCAAGCTGCAGTCTCCCTTCTCCTCTGCCAGGTGGCCCCTCAGCCTCTGTGGTTCTCAGACACGGTTGCAAACCTGCGGAAGCTGAAGGAATTGCCTTATCATCTGCTTCACTCGGGCCGCCTGGAGGAACTGAAACAGGAGGTTCTGGGTAAGGGCTTCCCCCATCTCAGGGGACTGAGCCTGGTGACCGCACCGCGCTCCAGCCTTCTGGAGCCTGGGGAGAGTGAAGGGCAAACGTGGAAATCCTTCGTGCCTCCTAAGGCAGAGGTTCTCACAAGGGGCAATTCTACACCCAGGGAATGCCTCACAGTGTCCGCAGATAGTTTTGGTTGTCACAGCTAGGGGAGAAGGCGCTACTTGAATCTGGGGGTGGAGGCCAGGGATGCTGCTCAATGCCTTACAGTGCACAGGACACCCCACCACAGAGAATAATCTAGCTTCAAATGTTGTTAGCGCATAGGGTGAAAATCCCTGCCTTATCATGAGAGACCCTATCTGTCTGTGTGTCTGTCTGTCTATTTGTCAATCCATCCATCCATCCATCCATCCATCCATCCATCCATCCATCCATTTATCCACCCATCTTTCTGTCCATCTATCCATCTATCCATTCATCCATTCATCTATGCATCCATCTAACCTTCCAACCATCCAACCAGCTATGTGTTTATTCGCCCATCCTTTTGTCTGTCCATTCATCCACCTAGCCATCCATTCATCTATTTATCCACCCATCTTCTGTCTGTCCATCCATACATCCATCCGTCCACTCATCCACCTCTATCTATCCATCTAACTATCCATTTATCCACCCATCCATCTATGATCTCCTTTTTGAGCCGTGAGCTAGTTCTAACCATCCATCCATCCATCCATCCATCCATCCATCCATCCATCCATCCATTTATCCACTCATCCTTCTGTCTATCCATCCATCCATCATTCTATCTATCCATCCACCCATCTATATGTCCATTATCTATTCATTCATCTACCTTTCTGGTCATCCATCCATCCATCCATCCATCCATCCATCTACCCATTATTCTATCCATCCACCCACATATCTTTCTGTTTGTCCATCCAAGCATCAATCCACCCAACTATCTATCTATCTATCTATCTATCTATCTATCTATCTATCTATCTATCTATTCACCCATCCCTCTGATCCTCAACCAGAAGAGATTCTGCCCTCCCAGGGGACACTTGACAATGTCTGCAGACATGTTTGATTGTCACACTTGGGGTGGGAGTGCTACTGGTATCTGGTGGGTGGAGGCCAGGGATGCTGCTTTACATCCCACAGTGCATAGTTCAGCCCCTTACCGCAGAGAATGATCCTGCCCCATTGTCACTACTGCTGAGCCTGAGATGCCCTGGAAGAAATGGAGAGATGATTCTCCCCTCCCAGGATGAACTGGAGGGAGGTAGGCACTTCCCACATCCTCCCCTCTTCTCTCCCTCAGGCAGCATGAGCTGGATCTCCTGCCGGGGCATCTCTGGGGGCATTGAAGACCTGCTAGACGACTTTGACCTGTGTGCCCCTCACCTGGACTCTCCTGAGGTTGGTCTGGTGCGTGAAGCCCTCCAGCTCTGCCGCCCTGCTGTGGAACTCCGAGGCATGGGTGAGTCCAGATGGCCTGGACAGGAGTGATCAGGATGGGCACTGACTTCTAGAAACACGCTCTCCTCATTGAGTCATGAGCTGGATTTTCATCAACCCTCATACCTTTCCTGTCTAAACATGTGAATTTTTCCCCAGCACTGTTTCTATAATTTTTTTTTTTTGACACGTGGTATCGCTGTGTCACCCAGGCTGGCGTGCAGTGGTGCAATCATAGCTTACTGTAGCCTCAAACTCCTGGGTTCAAATGATCCTCCCACCTCAGCCTCCTGAGTAGCTAGGACCACAGGCCCACAGGTAGGCACCACTGTGCCTTGCTAATTTTTCTACTTTTTGTAGAGACGGGGTCTTACTGTGTTGCCCAGGCTAGTCTCAAACTCCTGGGCTCAAGTGATCTTGCCTCAGCCTTCCAGAGTGCTAGGATTATAGACATGAGCCACGGAACCTGGCCTAGAATTTTAAATTGAGCCTGGGAGAACTTTGGAATGAATACTACCAAAGCAGTGCCCATCCTGTCACCCTGGACTTTTCTTTAGAAAGTGCCAGGTAGGGCCAGTCGCAGTGGCTCACACCTGTAATCCCAGCACTTTGGGAAGCCGAGGCAGGCAGATCACAAGGTCAGGAGTTTGAGACCAGCCTGGTCAATATAGTGAAACCCTGTCGCTACTAAAAATACAAAAATTAGCAGGGCGTGGTGGCGGGCACCTATAGCCGCAACTACTTGGGAGGCTGAAGCAGGAGAATCGCTGGAACCCCGGAGGCGGAGGTTACAGTGAGCTGAGATCGTGCCACTGCACTCCAGCTTGGGTGACAGAGTGAGACTCCGTCAGGAAAAGAAAGAAAGAAAGAAAGGAAGGGAGGGAGGG
>NW_016811267.1:1636230-1644345 GCF_001698545.2 Rhinopithecus bieti
AGGAAGGAAGGAAGGAAGGAAGGAAGGAAGGAAGGAAGGAAGGAAGGAAGGAAAGGAGCCAGATAGGAACTATTTCAAGAAAACTCTAGGAAATTATGTAAGTACATATATGATAAAAGAGAAAACAAAGTTCCCACATATTTTTTATTGATGAAATTCAAAATATAATAATAACTGAGTACAAAACTTAGGGTTTAAAGTTGGTTTTCACTATTATCTGGTCTATTGCAAACACATGGCTGTAAAAATTATTCTCAGGCTGAGCATGATGGCTTACGCCTGTAGTCCCAGCTACTTGGGAAGGTGAGGTGGGAGGATCACTTGAGCCTGGGAGGTTAAGGCTGTAGTAAACTGTGATTGCTCCCTGGGTGACAGAGCGAGACCCTGTCTCAAAATAAACAAACCAAAAAAAAAAAAAAAAACCTATTCCTAGCTCCCAGATGACTTGGGCGGAGTCTGGCCCTCAGATTGCCATTTGCTACTCCCTGTCCTAGAGCTTGAAGAATCTCTCCAAGTCTTCAGACACTCTGGCCAGGAGGATGTTCTGTTTGGTTTTGTTTTAATTATAGAAAAATACATGTCTTAACCATTTTTTTTTTTTTGAGACAGGATCTCGCTTCATTGCCCAGGCTAGAGCACGGTGGCATGATCTCAGCTCACTGCAACCTCCTCCTATCAGGCTCAAGCGATCCTCCCACCTCAGCCTCCTGAGTAGCTGGGACTACAGACATGCACCATCATGCTCGGCTAATTTTTATATATTTTGTAGAGACGGGATTTTGTCATGTTTCACAGGCAGGTCTTGAACTCCTGAACTCAAGCAATCCCCTGCCTCAGCCTCCCAAAGTGCTGGGATGACAGGCATGAACCACGGTGCCTGACAAGATTAAATATATTAATAATGTGCAGCTATCATCACGATTCATCTCCAGAATTTGTTAATCTTCCTAAAGTGAAACTCTGTCTTCATTAAACACTCACTCCCTGTACTAACCCGTCTTCACCCTGCTGTAAAGAAACATCCAAGACTGGGTAATTTACAAAAGAAAGAGGTTTAATTGACTCACAGTTCTGCATGGCTGGGAAGGCCTCAGGAAACTTGTGGCAGAAGGGAAAGAGGTGTGTCTTACAGGGCAGCAGGTGGGAGTGAGGGAGCAAAGGCAGGGAAAACTGCCTTATAAAACCATTGGATGGCCAGGTGTGGTGGCTCACACCTATAATTCCAGCACTTTGGGAGGCTGAGGCAGGCAGATCACTTGAGGTCAGGAGTTTGAGACCAGCCTGGCCAGCATGGTGAAACCCCATGTCTACTAAAAACATAAAAATTTGTCAGGTGTGGTGGCGCACACCTGTAGTTCCAGCTACTTGAGAGGCTGAGGTGGGAAAATTGCTTGAACACGGGAGGCAGAGGTTACAGTGAGCCAAGATTGCGCCACTGCACTCCAGCCTGGGCGACAGAATGAGATCATCTCCAATAAAACCCAAAAATCCATCAGATCTCGTGAAAACTCACTGTCATGAGAACAGCATGGGGGAAACCATCCCCACGATCCAATCACCTCCCATCTGGTCCCTCCCTCATGGGGGATTATGGGGATTACAATTCAAGATTAGATTTGGGTGGGGACACAGCCAAACCATATCACTCCCCATTCTCCCTTTACCCCAGTCCCTGGCAACCACCGTGCTATTTTCTGTCTCTATAAATATGACTGCTTTAGGTATTTCATATAAGTGGTATTTTACAGTATTTGTCGTTTCATTCACATTGTAACATATGTCAGAATTTCCTTTTTTTTTTTTTTTTTTGCACAACAGAGTCTCACTCTGTCACCCAGGCTGGAGTGCAGTGGCACAATCTCAGCTCACTGCAACCTCCACCTCCTGGGTTGTTCACACAATTGTCCTGCCTCAGTCTCCAGAGTAGCTGGGATTACAGGCGTGTGCCACCACACACAACTGATTTTTGTATTTTTTAGTAGAGATGGGGTTTTGCTCTGCTAGCCAGGCTGGTCTCGAACTCCTGACCTCACATGATCTGCCCACCTTGGCCTCCCAAAGTGCTGGGATTACAGGCATGAGCTACCATGCCTGGCTAAGAATTTCCTTCCTTTTTAAGGCTGAATAATATTGCATTGTATGAATATGCCACATTTTGTTTATCTATTCATCTGTCTGTGGACATTTATTTGTGTGTTTCTACTTTTGGCTGTCGCGAAAAGGAATCGCTAGATCACATGGCAATTTTGTGTTTAACTTTTTGAGGAACCACCCCTTCATTTTCCACAACAGCTGCACCATTTTACAATCAAACTATGGGAGACAATATATAATATCTTTTTATCTACCCATTTATGTTCAGCGATAGGGGCCTGTGAATTAAACTAACAAAAGACAGCTTTACAGGAGAAAGGGCTCATATGTTTTAATTTTATATGCACAGAAGTTTCACAGAAGATAAGTGAAAACTCAGAGGAGTGTTTAGACCTGG
The DNA here is from genome assembly GCF_001698545.2 of Rhinopithecus bieti. Classification (NCBI taxonomy): domain Eukaryota; kingdom Metazoa; phylum Chordata; class Mammalia; order Primates; family Cercopithecidae; genus Rhinopithecus; species Rhinopithecus bieti. Next base: position 1,638,722 of record NW_016811267.1, read on the forward strand.
GGCCTTAAATACCATGTTAACAAAGGGCAATAAATTGTGAGGTGAGTTCACAAAGGAAGGGGGAATATTCAAGATGTTTAAGTCTCTGTATCCAAAGTGCTTCCCCATGGATGTGAGTAGCATGTTAAAAAGGATGGCCAGTGGCCTGTGATTCCTATGCAGAGCTTCTAATCCTGGCTCTGTAAAGCATCCTTGAACTGTCTGCTTCTCTATATTCTCCTGGCCATCAGGCCGGAAGTGGCAGCACCACTGCTTCTCTTTATTCTCCTGGCTATCAGCCCAGAAGTGGCAGCAGAAGTGGCAGAGACCTGATGGTTTTATAAGGGGCTTCCCCCTTCACTCGGCTCTCATTCTTCTCTCTCCTCCCACCTTGTGAAGAAGGGCATGTTTGCTTCCCCTTCCACCATGATTGTAAGTTTCCTGAGGCCTCCCCACCTCTGCGGAACTGTAGGTCAATTAAACCTCTTTCGTTTATAAATTACCCAGTTTTGGGTATGTCTTTATTAGCAGCATGAGAACGGACTAATACACACATAGACCAGTCATGGTCAAGACCACAAATTTTGAGCTCTACTGTGTCGATTGAAATCTTGGTGCTGCCACTTCTGGCAGTGTGACCTTGCAGACCCTTTACCATCACTCCCAGTGCCCCACAGCCCTCAGTTTTCGCATCTGCAAAATAGGGATGCTGAGTGACCATCCCAGCTAGGGCTGCTGGGAAGAGTATGTACATCAATTCACACAGAACCTCCACCCGTGATGCCATCTAAGGTCATGTTACTGTCACATAATAGCACTGTTGACATGAACAGCCTTGGATGGGCTATTTCTGCCCTGAAACCCTATTTGTGTCAACTGCAAAATGTGCGATTGAACTAAAATGTGCCCAGAACTCCACCCAATATGAAGATGATGGTGCCTGTAATCATTTATGCCTTTCTTATACATTCACACAATCCCTACTGATTACCTGCCATTACCCCAGCTCCCACTGGGACCTAAACATAGTTAATGTTTGTCTCAGCCTTTAAGAGAGGGAGATGGGGCCGAGTGCGGGGGTTCACGCTTCTAATCCCAGCACTTTGGGAGGCCCAGACAGAAGGATTGCTAGAGGGCAGGAGTTCAAGACCAACCTGGGCAACACAGCGAGACCCTATTTCTATAAAAATATTAACTAGTTAAAAATAGATAAATAGATGGCTGGGCACAGTGGCTCACGCCTGTAACCCCAACACTTTGGGAAGCTGAGGCAGGCAGATTACTTGAGGCCAGGAGTTTGAAACCAGCCTGGGTGACGGTGAAACCCCATCTCTACTAAAAATACAAAAATTAGCCGGGTGTGGTGGTACATGCCTGTAATCCCAGCTTCTTGGGAGGCTGAGGCACAAGAATTGCTTGAACCCGGGAGGCAGATGTTGCGGTGAGCCGAGATCGCGCCACTGCACTCCAACTTGCACGACATAGCAAAACTCTGTCTCAAAATACACAAATAAATAAAGAGAAGGAGATGGAGCAGCATACCAAACAACTGGAATTTAAGGCAACCGGAAAGAAAAATAACGCGAGAGGAGCTCGCCAGGAGTTGTCAACCTTGATGGAGCAATTTCGCAGGAAAACAGCCTTGGGCATGACTTCCCAGTTTAAGGAAGATTTAAAAGCCCAGATCTCTCAGCACGTTCCTTGCAAAGCCCCTTGATTGACAACCTGTGGCAACGCCAGCTCCAAGGAGGAGGAGTAGGAACAAATATTATCACCAGAGGGCGCTGCTGGACAACCATGTGCTCTCCGTACATCCAAGCTGGGAAATGGGGAACATTCAACATCACATCCTAAATGATCCAACGCGATCACGAGTCCTTTTTTTTTGAGAAGGAGTCTCGCTCTGTCACCCAACCTCTACCTCCCGGGTTCCAGCGATTCTCCTGTTTCAGCCTCCCGAGTAGCTGGGATTACAGGCCCGTGCCACTATGCCCGGCTGATTTTTCTTCATAGCCCATTTTTTTACAGAACAGTTTTAGGTTCACAGCAAAATTGAGTGAAAGGTACAAAGATTTCCAATATATCCCTCCTCTGATCCTGCTTTATTGAAAAGATTGGGTCTGTGCACAGTGGCTCACACGTATAATTCCAGAGCTTTGAGGGGTCGAGGAAGGAGGATAACTTGAGCCCAGGAGTTTGAGACCAACCTGGGCTACATAACGAGACCCCGTCTCTACAAAAAACAAAAAACTAACCAGGCGTGGTTACGTGCACCTGCAGTTCCAGCTACCCGAGAGGCTGTGGCTGGAAGATCGCCTGAGCCCAGGAGTTTGAGGCTGCAGTGAGCTGTGATCGTGCCACTGCACCCTGTCTCTAAAAAAATAAATAACTGGGCACGGTGGCTCACGCCTGTAATCCCAGCACTTTAGGAAGCCGAGGCGGATGGATCACTTGAGATCAGGAGCTCAAGACCAGCCCAGCCAACATGGTGAAACCCCGTTTCAACTAAACACACAAAAATTAGCTGGGTGTGATGGCAGGAGCCTGTAATTCCAGCTATTCGGGAGGCTGAGGCAGGAGAATCGCTTGAACCTGGGAGGTGGAGGTTGCAGTAAGCCAAGATTGTGCCATTGCACTCCAGCCTGGGTGACAGTCTGAAACTCCATCTCAAAAATAACTGAAATAAAATAAAATAAAATAAAATAAAATAAAATAAAATAAAATAAACAAATAAATTAGCTGAGCATGGTGGCACATGCCTGTAGTCCCTAGTATTTGGGAGGCTGAGATGGGAGGATTGCTTGAGCTCAGAAGTTTGAGGCTGCAGTGAGCTTTGATTGTGCCACTGCACTCCAGCCGGGACAACAGAGTGTGATAAAAGAGGAAGGAAGAAAGGAAGGGAGGGAGGGAGAGAAGGAGGGAGGCAGGAAGGAAAGGGAAGGGAAGCCTTCTAGGCCACATGGGCAAAGGCTGGAGAATGGAAACAGCTGGGTGCAATTGAAGCAAGGTAAGTGTGTCTGGAGAGCAGAGAAGGAGACAGGAGAGGACAGCAGAGGCCAGTAGCTGAGGTATTGTGTCTTTTCTTTTGTCCTGGAGCCCCTGCAGGGAGTGGAGACTCAATTGGCAGGAGGGTACAGGGGGCTCAATCCAGGCAACTTAGTCTATATCCCTTTGTTGCAGAGAGGAGCCTCCTGTACACAGAACTGCTGGCCAGACTCCATTTCTTCGCCACCTCACATCCAGCACTGGTGGGACAGCTGTGCCAGCAGGCCCAGAGCTGGTTCCGGTTGTGCACACACCCTGTGCTGGTGCCCCTCAGAGGATTCCTCCAGCCCCCGGGAGGACCCCTCCGGGCAACCCTCAGCGGTTGTCACAAAGGTGAGTCTCCCCAGCGTAGCAAAAATCCCAGCAAGAACCTGCTTGCTTGGGGGCAGTGAATGCTGGGTGTTTGAGGTTGTCCTCTGGGACTCCCTTGTGCTAGTCAGGAGGCCCCAAGCATGCCATCAGAGCCTGCCCCTGCTGTCTCATGCCGAATCGACTCTCTCTGCCCCCCGCCAAGGGACTGTAGATGTCTCATATAAATTCTGCTAATAAGCCTCATGCTAGGGGATGCCTCCAAGCTTCCCATCTCCAAGGGATTGGTGCCCATCTGACAGTTTCAACTGTTTACAAGCTCATGCTAATAAATCTGAAAGCTAGGAACTGATGCCTGACAGGCCCCTGAGAAGCTGATGGAACTGTAAGAAGCCTCTGGAATCCCAGAATGTAACGGAGAAAAGAGGATTTAGGTTTTGCTATCCATTTGTCATTCACTTTTCTCTTCCTTCCATTCATCCATCCATCTATCCATCCATCCATTCATTCACCTTCTTACTCTTCCATCCAATTACCCTCCCATCCATTCATTCATCTATCTACTTCCCACCCTTCCATTCATCTATCCATCCATCCATCAACCACCCTCCCACCCACCCATCCATTCATCCACTCATCTTCTCTGCCACCCTTCCATCCATCTACTGCCACCTTCATCCATCCATCCATCCATCCATCCATCCATCCATCCATCCATCTTCCCACTCTCCCATCCATCTACCCTCCTACTCTTCCATCCATCTATCCATCCATTCACTCATCCACCCCCCCTTTCATACATCATTTGTCTATTCATCCAATCATCTACCCACCCTTCCATTTATCCATCAATTCATTTATCAAACCACCTTCCTCTCCATCCATCCATCCACCCACCCATCCATCCATCCATCTATCCATCCACCCACCCACCCATCCACCCATCCATCTACCCACCCTGTCACCCTTCCATCCATCTATCCCCCGTCTATAAATCCATCTACCTCCCACTTTTTCATCCGTCTGCTCTTCCACTGTTCCATCCATCCACCCATCCACCCACCCATCCATCTATCCATCTACCCTACCACCGTTTCATTTATCTAGCCCCATTCATCCATCCACCCATCCATTATTCATCCATTCACCCAATCATTTACCCACCCTTTCATTCATCTATACATCCATCCATCCATTCATCAAACCACCTTCTTATCCTTTCACCAATCCATCCACTCACCCACCTACGCACCTTTCCTTCCATCCATCCACTCACTCATCCATTCATCCATTCATTCATCCTTCAACCCTTTCTTTCTTCCTTCCTTCCTCTCATCTATCCACTCATCAGTCATCCACCCCTCTACCCACTTATCCTTCCATTTTCTTCATCTGATCATCTTCCATTCACTCACTTACCCCTCCACCCATCCACACACTTGGCCATTCATCAACTTTCTCACTTCAATTTCATCTAGAAACTGATTCCTCCACCCACCCATCTACCTGCCCATCCCTTCACCCACTCACTCATCCAGCTAGCCGCCTGTCTACCCACTCGTTGACCTCCATTCACCCATCTATTTATCTGCTCACCCACAATCTCTCACATTGATTGTGAGACCACTGAATTCACTTGTGGTTCAAATGTCAGAGCTCTCACTGTGCCACATGACCTGGTAGTGAGAGCTGCACTCCGCAGGCCCATTATTTTCAAAATAGAAATGCTAACAGACACTAAGTACAGTGCATGGAGGAGTTGATTTAGGGGCAGCCGCTAGAATGCTGTGTTGAAGGGGATTCTGAGACTGAAGTTGGCATAGTGGGAAAGAGTGTGAATTTGTTAGGATATAGACTCAGAAGTTGTAAAAAAACAATGGCCAAAATATCAGTGGCTTAAATAAAATAGGAGTTTAATTCTCTCTTATGAAATAGTTCAAGCAAAAGCAGAGGTAAAAGGGAGTTCTTAGGGTGCCTGGCACCCATACTCCTTCAATCTGGCTGCTCTGCCATTTTCAGTGTAGGGCTGTCCTCATTGGCCCAGGATGGCTGCTCCAGCTCCTACCATCAAGATGGCATTCCAGCCAGTGGGAATAGGAGAAGCAGAGGGCAGGTCTCTTCATTTTAAGGGCATGACCTAGAAGCAGAACTAATATTTCTATTCCTGTCTCATTGGCAAGAACTTGGATATCTCCAACTGTAAGGAAGCCTGGGAAATATGGTCTTTTCTTTCTTCCTTCCTTCCTTCCTTTCTTTCCCTTCCTTCCCTCCCTCCCTCCCTCCCTCCCTCC
>NW_016811267.1:1646696-1650656 GCF_001698545.2 Rhinopithecus bieti
GGGAAGGGAAAGGGAGGGAAGGGGAGGAAAGGGGAGGGAAAGAGAGGAAAGGGGAGGAAAGGGAAAGGGAGGGAAAGGGAGGAGAAGAAAGGAAAAGAAAACAAATCCCATCTCCTTACTCTCTGTCCCAGTGAGGTGGAAACAAAATTCTGTATTCTCAGAGCTTGACTGGCTCTGATTCAACACCACCTCCCAACCATTTTACACACGGGGGAAAAGGACTTCCTTTCTTTACTCCAGGACATTCAGAAAGTTCAGTTTCTTAATGTCTAGGCCCACGTTTTCTCCAATATATCTTGGCCCTTCTCTCTCTCCAGTGATATTTTAATCATACTCCACCAGGCAGAGAGCCTTGGGGTGTGTTCGCCAAATTCATTGGCAAATATATTTATTTTTTTCTTTAGGACATCAGCCTTACTTTTCTATACCGGTTGAACTCAGAGATGTCAAAAACAGAATCTTCATTCTCAGCCAATATAATTTCTTTCTTTTCTTTTCTTTTTCCTCCCTTCCTTCCTTCCTTCCTTCCTTCCTTCCTTCCTTCCTTCCTTCCTTCTCTCTCTCTCTTTCTCTCTTTCTCTCTCTCTCTCTCTCTTTCTTTCTTTCTTTCTTTCTTCTTTCTTTCTTCCTTTCCTTCTTTCGTTGTTGAGACAGAGTCTCCCCCTCTCACCCAGGTTGGAGTGCAGTGGTGTGATCTCAGCTCACTGCAACCTCCACCTCCTGGGTTCAAGTCATTCTCCTGCCTCAGCCTCCTGAATAGCTGGGATTACAGGTATGCTCCACTATGCCTGGCTAATTTTTATATTTTTAGTAAAGACTGGGTTTCTCCATGTTGGACAGGCTGGTCTTGAACTCCTGACCTCAAGCAATCCACCCACTTCGGCCTCCCAAAGTGTTGGGATTACAGGCATGAGCCACTGTGCCCAACCACAGCCAATGTAATTTCGTTTCTGAGTTTTCTTCAACTAAGGCAGGGTTTCTTAGCCATGGCATTGCTGACTTCTGTGGCTGAATCTTTCTCTGGGATGGAGTTGTTATGTATTATTGGGTGTTGAGCAGCATCCCTGGCTTCCACCCACCAGATGGCAGTAGTGTCCTTGAACATCCTTGTCCCCAGTTGTGGCACCTCAAGATGTCTCCGGACACCGATGTGTGTCCCCTGGGTGAGCACTGCTGGACTAGACAGACACTTATGACCACACTGTGATTCAGTCCCCTCTCTGATGTGAATGTCACAGCCCAGAGTGTGAATCTGTGCATCTGAGTCTGTGAATCTCTAATCCTTGCTGTGTAGCTTTGGGCAAGGGACCAAATCTGTCCATGCTTCAGTTGTCTTATCTGTGAAGTGGGGGGGGCTCATTAGAGGACCCCATAGCTGAATACTTGGACACAGGAACTGAGATCACTGCTGTTGCCTCTGTGTGGCTGCAGGCATCACCGCCATGGAATGGGGTGTGGAGGAGAAGCTGCTGGTGATTGGCACCCAGGATGGCATCATTGCTGTGTGGGACATGGAAGAGCAGCATGTGATCCACATGCTAACGGGACACACAGGTGAGATTTGGGAAATGGGATTTGTGAGGCAGGCAGATCACTTAAGCTCAGGAGTTTGAGACCAGCTTGGGCAACATGGCGAACCACATCGCTACAAAAAATGCAAAAATTAGCCAGGCATGGTAATGTACACCAGTAGTTCCAGCTACTTGGGAGGTTGGGGCATAAGATTCACTTGAGCCCAGGAGGTTGGGGCTGCAGTGAGCTGTGATTACACCACTGTACTCTAGCCTGGGCAACACAGCCAGACCCTATCTCTAAATAAATAAATAAATAAATAAATAAATAAATAAATAAATGTAGGGCTACATTTATTTATTGACCTGAGATCTTATTACTATTGTTTGAGGGCAAGGGTTGTGTTTTATTCAACATACTCCGTGCTTATTTGTTGAATAAATAAGTTAAAATATCCCATGTGTTTAAAAAATACATTTAACAGAATCAAGCCATAGAAAATTAGCTTTAGAAAGAATCTAATCTAGGCCAGGCGCGGAGGTTTGCGCCTGTAATCCCAGCACTTTGGGAGGCCTAGGTGGGCGGGTCACGAGGTCAGGAGATCGAGACCATCCTGGCTAACACGGTGAACTCTTGTCTCTACTAAAAATACAAAAAAAAAATTAGCTGGGCATGGTGGTGGGCACCTATAGTCCCAGCTACTCGGGAGGCTGAGGCAGGAGAATGGCGTGAACCCAGGAGGTGGGGCTTGCAGTGAGCCAAGATTGCACCACTGCATTCCAGCCTGGGCGACAGGGCAAGACTCTGTCTCAAAAAAAAAAAAAAAAAAAAAATTTAATTAAACCCTTTTTTCAAATAAAAAAAAAAGGTGGGGCTTTTTTTTTAATAAAAAAAAAAATCTAATCTAACCCTTTTATCTAATTAAGAAAACAGGTTGGGCATTTTATTTAATTAAGAAAACAGGACTCACATCTATAATCCCAGCACTTTGGAAGATGGGAGGATCACTTGAGGCCCAGAATTCAAGACCAGCCTGTGCAACAGGACCTCATCTCTACAAAAAAAAAAAAAAAAAAGTTTTTAAGTTAGCCAGGCATGGTGGTGTGCACCTGAAGTCCCAGCTACAGTGGGAGGCTGAGAGGCTGAGCTAGGAGGATGGCTTGAGTCCAGGAGTTGGAGGCTGCAGTGAGCCATGTTTGCACCACTGTATTCCATCCTGGGCGACAGAGTGAGACCTTGTTTCCAAAAAAACAAACAAACAGAAAAACAGATGGGGATGGAGAAGGTCTAAAGAGCTGAATCAAATTCCTATTAGTTATGACATATTCAAATTTTAAAAAACTTCAAGCAGTGCCCTAAAAAGCTCAATTGACAAGATACATAATATTGTAACACAATCTTTTGAAAAATCACAAGTGTAGTTGGCCCTCCATATCTGTAGCTTTTGCATCTATAGATTCAACCGACTGTGGATTGAAAATATTTGGAAAAGCTGGATGCAGTGGTGTGTGCCTGTAGTCCCAGCTACTTGGGAGGCTGAGGCAGGAGGATGCCTTGAGCCCAGGAGTTTGAGGTCAGCCGGGGCAACAGAGTGAGATCCTGTCGTTTGGTTGTTGTTGGCTGTGTTTTCCTTCCCTCCTTCCTTCCTTCCTTCCTTCCGTCTCTTTCTTTCTTTCTTTCTTTCTTTCTTTCTTTCTTTCTTTCTTTCTTTCTTCCTTCATCTCCTTCTTTCTTTCTTTCTTTTTTCTTTCTTTCTTTTTTCCCTTTCTTTCTTTCTTTCTTTCTTTCTTTCTTTCTTTCTTTCTTTCTTTCTTTCTTTTCTTTCTTTCTTTCTTCTCTTTCTGTCTGGATCTTACTTTGTCATCCAGCCTGGAGTACAATGATGCAATCATGGTTAACTACAATCTTGACACCCCAGGCTCAACCAATCCTCCCACCTCAGCCTCCTGAAGAGCTAGGACCACAGGTGCATGCCACCATGCCCAGCTAATTTTTAAAACATTTTTTGTAGAGGCTAGGTCTCACCGTGTTTCCCAGGCTGGTCTTGAATTCCTGGCATCAAGCCATCCTCCCACCTAAGCCTCCTGAAGTGCTGGGATTACAGGCATAAACCGCTGTACCTGTCTCTTAAAAATAAATTTTAAGGCTGAGCATGGTGGCTCACACCTGTAATCCCAGCACTTTGGGAGGCTGAGGTGGGCAGATCACCTGAGGTCAGGAGTTCAAGACCAGCCTGGCCAACATGGCAAAACCCCGTCTCTACTAAAAGTACAAAAATTAGCCAGGCGTGGTGGTGCACACCTGTAGTCCTAGCTACCTGGGTGACTGATGCAGGAAGATTGCTTGAACCTGGGAGGTGGAGGTTGCTGTGAGCCGAGATCACGCCACTACACCGCAGCCTTGACGACAGTGAGACTCCGTCTCAAAAAGAAAAAAAAAGGCTGGGCA
>NW_016811267.1:1652808-1654315 GCF_001698545.2 Rhinopithecus bieti
TTTTTTTTGGAAATAGAGTCTCACTCTGTCACCCAACCTGGAGTGCAATGGCATGATTCCGGCTCCCTGCAACCTCCGCCTCCCAGGTTCAAGTGATCTTCCTGCTTCAGACTCCCAAGTGGCTGAGATTACAGGCGCCTGCCACCACGCCCGGCTAATTTTTGTATTTTGAGTAGAGACAAGGTTTTGCCATGTTGGCCAGGCTAGTCTGGAACCCCTGACCTCAACTGATTCACCCACCTTGGCCTTCCAAAGTACTGGGATTACAGGTGTGAGCGACCGTGCCAGCCTATTTTTATTATTTTACTTTTATTTTATTTTGAGATGGAGTTTAGCTTTTGTCGCCCAGGCTGGAGTGCAATGGCAGGATCTCGGCTCACTGCAACCTCTGCCTCCCGGGTTCAAGTGATTCTCCTGCCTCAGCCTCCCGAGTAGCTGGGATTAAAGGCGCCTGCCACCACGCCCAGCTAATTTTTGTATTTTCAGTAGAGACAGGGTCTGGCCATGTTGGCCAGGCTGGTCTTGAACTCCTGACCTTGGGTGATCTACCCGCCTTGGCCTCCCAAAGTGCTGGGATTACAGGCGTGAGCCACTGCACCCGGCTTTTTACTTTTCTTTTAGAGACAGGGTCTCGCTATGTTGCCCGGCTGGTCTCGGACTCCTGGGCTCAAGTGACCCTCCCACTTCGGCCTCCCAAAGTGCTGGGATTACAGGTGCGAGCCACCTGGCCCAGTCAGATCCTTGTTTTGATTTTATTGTATTTTATTTCATTTATAATTTCCACCATTAATTTCAGGGGGTACATGTGCATGTCTACTGCATGGGTGTATTGAGTGATGCTGAGGTTTGGGGTACAAATGACCCCATCACCCAAGTAGGGAGCATGGTACCCAAGAGGAACTTTTTAAGCCCTTGACCCGCTTCCTCCTTCCCCACTCCAGTAGTCCCCAGTGTCTGTTGTTCCCATCTTTATGTTGGGGACACCTTTTTTTTAATGAGACAGAGTCTTACTCTGTTGCCCAGGCTGGAGTGTAGTGGTGCAGTCTCGGCTCACTGCAACCTCTGCCTCCCAGGTTCAAGCAAGTCTCCTGCCTCAGCCTCCCGAGTAGCTGGGATTACAGGCACCCACCACCACACCCAGCTAATTTTTGTATTTTTAGTAGAGACGGGGTTTTGCCACGTTGGCCAGGCTGGTCTCGACTCGAACTCAAGCAATCTGCCCACCTGAGCCTCCCAGTGTGCCGGGATTACAGGCATGAGCCACCTTGCCCAGCCTGGGACCACTTTTATAAGGACACTAATCCCATTCCCCAGGGCTCCACCCTCATGCCCTAATCACAGCCTGATGAACTGTTTATTAAGCACAATCTCCATTTGTCTGTTATATGTTGTATCTCCTCCACATCTCTCATGATGTGCCTTTCAACTACAGTTTATCCTCCTGAAGTTTTACATTTCTACATAATCCAGTTGGTCAATTTTTCCCCCTTATGCCTTCCAAATGGTT
>NW_016811268.1:0-1068 GCF_001698545.2 Rhinopithecus bieti
GAAAAGCTACCAAGAGATATTCGGGAGAAGAGCGATGAATATGGTGAAAAAGGAAATATCCTCAGTCAAAAACTGGAAAGTAGATTTCTGTGAAATTGCTTTTTGTTAGACATATTTATTCATCTTGCATAGTTAAAACTTTAATTATATTACGCAGTTTGGAAACTCCGTCATGCACAGATCCACAAAGGGACATTCAGGAGAACATTCAGGCCTACGGTGAAAGAGGAGATATCTTCAGATAAAAACTGGATAGAAGCTTTCTGAGAAACTACTTTGTGATGTATGTATTCCACTCAGGGAGTTATATTTATTTTCTCTCAAGGCAGTGTTTGAACACTTTTCCTGTGAAACTGAAAAACTGATATTTCGGAACGCATTGCGGACTATGGCGAATAGTGAAATATACTGAAATAAAATCGAGGAAGAAGCGTTCCAAGAATCTGGCCTCTGATATGGGCATTCACTTCACAGTGAAAATGCTGACTCTATGTTGCCCAGTTTCGAAAATCTGTCTTGAATAATCTGTGAAGGGATATTTAGTGACGCCCGGAGGTGAGGAATGCCTTCTGATGAAACCTGCAGAGAAACGTTCTGAGCAACTGCTTTGCAATGTGTCTATTCGTCTCATATAGGTAAGCCATTCTTTTGATTGAGCAGCTTGAAATCACTGTTTTTTTTGGAATCTGAGGAAGTACATTTGAGAATGGTCCTTAGAATATGGGGAAAGAAATATCCTCAGGTAAAATCCAGAAGGAAGCATTCTGTGAAACTGCTCTGTGTTGTCTTAATTCCTCTCACTCAGTTAAGCCTCTCTTTTCATTGAGCAGTTTTCTAACCCTGTGTATGTTTAGCGTGTGATGGGATATTCGGGAGCACTTTGAAGGTAATGGTGAAAAAGGAAATATGTTCAGACCGAAACTGGAGAGAAGCTTTCCGAGGAACTCCCTTCTGACGTGTGCATTCCAGTCACAGTTTTATACCTCTCTTCTCATACAACGTCAGGGAAACCCTTTTGAAGAAACAGGTACCAGGTGATATTCGGGAGCATGTTGATGCCAATGGTGA
>NW_016811269.1:0-243 GCF_001698545.2 Rhinopithecus bieti
AAAGAAAGAAGAAAGAAGGAAGGAAGGAAGGAAGGAAGGAAGGAAGGAAGGAAGGAAGGAAGGAAGAGAGAGAGAGAGAAGGAAGGAAGGAGAGAGAGAAAGAAGGAAGGAAGGAAGGAAGGAGAGAGAGAGGGAAGGAAGGAAAGAAGGAAGGAAAGAAGGAAGGAAGGAGAGAGAGAGGGAAGGAAGGAAGGAGAGAGACGGAAGGAAGGAAGGAAGGACAGAGAGGGGGAAGGAAGGAAA
>NW_016811270.1:0-690 GCF_001698545.2 Rhinopithecus bieti
TATGTGGCTAGCCAATTATCGCAGCACCATTTGTTGTAAAGGGTGTCCTTTCCCCACTTTATGCTTTTGTTTGCTTTGTCGAAGATCAGTTGGCTGTAAGTATTTGGGTTTATTTCTGGGTTCTCTATTCTGTTCCACTGGTCTATGTGCCTATTTTTATAATGGTACGATGCTGTTTCGGTGACTATGGCCTTATAGTATAATTTGAAATCAGGTAGTGTGATACCTCCAGATTTGTTCCCTTTGCTTAGTCTTGCTTTGGCTATGTGGGCTCTTTTTTGTTCCATATGAATTTTAGAATTGTTTTTCTAATTCTGTGAAGAATGACAGTGGTATTTGATGGGGATTGCACTGAATTTGTAGATTGCTTTTGTCAGTATGGTCATTTTCACAATATTGATTCTACCCATCTATGAGCACGGGATGTGCTTCCATTTGCTTGTGTTTGGTTTCTTTCAGGAGTGTTTTGCAGATTTCCTTGTAGAGGTCTTTTGCCTCCTTGGTTAGGTATATTCCTAAGTATTTTATTTTTTTGCAGCTATTGTAAAAAGGGTTGAGTTATTGATTTCATTCTCAGCTTAGTTGCTGTTGGCGTATAGGAGAGCTACTGATTTGTGTACATTAATTTTGTATCTGGAAATTTTGCTGAATTCTTTCATCAGTTCTAGAAGCTTTTTGGAGGAGTCTGTT
>NW_016811271.1:0-2176 GCF_001698545.2 Rhinopithecus bieti
AAACAGAGTTTCACTGTTTTCACCCAGGCTGGAGTGCAGTGATGTGATCTCAGCTCACTGCAACCAGAAATGTAGATAATAGATCGTCCTGGTTTAAACTGGAGGATGGATTGAAAAGGAGCAAGAATAATATGAGGAAGGCTTGTATGAAAACTCTCCCATTGATAAAGGTGGAAGATGTGAATGCTTGAATTTGGGAGGGATACAGTGGTATACAGTTGGTAGGATGGAGAGGAATACACAAATATGGGATTTTAGGAAGCAGAATGAACCAAATGACCAATTGAATATGGATGGTAAAGTGTAGAAAGGAGTCTTGGCTGACTCCCAGGTTTCTGACTTGGGCATCTGTTTGGAAGTTGGTGCCATTTACAGAGAGAATATATTGAGAGAATAGTTTGAAGAACTGTGATTTCATGGTTGAATTTTACATGTTTCTCTTTTAGAATACATTTGGAATTCCTACATGGATGTGTCTACTAGACAGTTAGATATATGTGAATATAGAGGAGAAAGATCGAGCTAGAGAGATTGGGAGATGTAAATGGCCCTTGAAGTGATGAGCATGTACAGTATTTTCCAGGTTTGAGTATAGAGAGTAAGAGAAAAGGAATGAGAAAGATCACACTCTTAAAACAGGGTAAGGCTGGGCGCTGTGGCTCATGCCTGTAATCCCAGCATTTTGGGAGGCCGAGGCAGGCGGATCACCTGAGGTCTGGAGTTCGAGACCAGCCTGACCAACATTGAGAAACTCCGTCTCTACTGAAAATACAAAATTAGCTGGGTGTGGTGGTGCATGCCTGTAATCCCAGCTACATAGGAGGCTGAGGCAGGAGAATCATTTGAACCCGGGAGGCGGAGGTTGTGGTGAGCCGAGATCTCGCTATTGTACTCCAGCCTGGGCAACAAGAGTAAAACTCGTTCTCAAAAAAAAAAAAAAGGTAAACAGGAAGAGAAACACACAGAGATCCAGAAGCAGAAGACAAATAGGAAGAAAATCAGAATAGTATTATGTAAACCAGAGACCTCATTTGCAGTTTGATGAACTCTCATTGTGAATTATGTCAACCACAAATTATTAACAGTTTTACTAAGATATAATTTCCTTTCCTTTTTTTTTTTTTTTTTTTTTGAGACAGAGTTTCACTCTTGTTGCCTAGCCTGCAATGCAATGGCGTGATCTCGGATCACCACAACCTCTGCATTCTGGGTTCAAATGATTCTCCTGCCTCAGCCTCCCAAGTGGCTGGGATTACAGGCATGTGCCACCTCGCCTGGCTAATTTTGTATTTTTAGTACAGACAGGGTTTCACCATGTTGGTCAGGCTGGTCTTGAACTCCCGACCTCAGGTGATCTGCCTTCCTCGGCCTCCCAAAGTGCTGGGATTACAGGTATGAGCCACCGTGCACGACTGATATAATTTTTTTTGTTTTGAGACAGTGTTTCACTCTATCACCCAGGATGGAGTGCAGTGGCAAATTCTCAGCTCACTGCAACCTCTGCCCTCTGGGGTTAAGTGAAACTCCCACTTCAGTAGCTGGGACCACAGGCATGTGCACCACCACACCCGGCTATTTTTTTTTTTTATGTATTTTTAGTAGAGACAGAGTCTCGTCATGTTGCCCAGGCTGGTCTCGAACTCCTGGACCCAAGCGAACTGCCCACCTCGGCCTCTTTTTCTTTCAAGTCAAATGATCTTGCTAGACTATGTTTTGGTGTTGGTCATTCTGGATCACCATTTTTCAGATACAGTGTGATTTTAAAATACACTGTATAGTTTTTGTTTGTTTTTTAGAGACGGGGTTCTTACTATATTGCCAAGGCTAGACTCAAACTCCTGGCCTCAACTGAGCCTCCCAAAGTGCTGGGATTACAGACATGAGACGCCCTCCCTGGCCATCTTACATAATATTCTTAATGCCTTTCAGCTTTTTATGCAACAATACATTAGAGTGTTAATCTGTTTATTTATTTTATATATATTTTTATTTTGAGACACTCTCACTCTGTCACCCAGGCTGGAGTGCAGTGACGTAATCACTGCTCACTGCAGTCTTGACTTCCTGGGCTCAAGCAATCCTCCCACCTGAGCCTCCCAAGTAGCTAGGACTAGAGGCGTGTGCCACCATGCCCAGCTAGTTTTTTTAAAAAAAATTGGGGTTGGGGCCGGGTGCG
>NW_016811272.1:0-1320 GCF_001698545.2 Rhinopithecus bieti
GGCGGAGAGGGCTGCAGCCCGGGCGGACGCGCGGAGCCGAGCGGGGCACGGCGGCGGCGGCGACAGCGGCCGGGATGAGTCAACTAATAATTTAATGGGGGCAGAGACGGCAGCGAGGGGGAGAGCGAGCGAGGGAGAGAGCGAGAGAAGCAGCCCCGTCCGGGGACTCGCGCTCACACTCACGCACACACACACAAACACACACACACCTCTCCCTGTGCCACCCAGCAACACCCGGCCTCGTCACAACAACAACAGCCGCGGCCGCCCTCTAGCCTGCCTGGGGGCCCAGCCGAAAGCCAGGGCGACTCCAGAGGACGCTGCCCGCCCCTCTCTTTCATTTCAGGAAACTCCTGATCAGTTTTGTTGGGGTTTCTGGGTTTCTTTCCCCCCCAAGTCCTAGTGCCATTGTGGTGCTCGTTGTTTACCTCGGACTCTGGACGAGTGAGAGCTTGGCGACTTTTTGGGGGGAGGGGGCGGGGAGTTTGTCGCTGCCTAGGCGGTGGAGGTGGCCGGGGGTACCTTCTGATCTTCCTCCTCCTCCCCCTCCCCCCGAACCTCTTTCCTCACTTGCTGGGATCCCAGACGCTCACAGCCCCGCGTCAATGGGCAGGGAGAGGGTCCTTGGGGCTGTTGTCAGCGAGGGCAGAATCAAAAGTGGCATTTTAGTGCCTTTCCGGGGCTTTTCTCGCGACCCTCTGCCCCCCACCCTCGCTGTCCCCCGCTAGATGCCCTCGTTGGGGGTGCGAGGCTGTGGGGAAAAGTTTAAGGTTTGTTAATATTAGTCGCGATTGTTGGGGAGGGGGGTGGGGGTGATTGGAAGGGAGGCAAGGTGGCCTTCCCAGTGCGCGTTCTTCGGGTTTGTTGGAGAATAATATTGCAAGTGACAGCCAGAAGTAGACTTTCAGTCCTCACACCGAAGAACCCGAGCGAGCAGGAGGGAGTGAGAGACGCGAAGGGCCTTTTTTTCCTTTTGGAGACATTGTCCGCAGTGATTTTTTTTTTTTTTTTTTTTTTTTTTTTTTTTTTTTTAAAGAGAATCCTCAGTCACCACCTCGTTTCCCCAGCACCATCACAGTGTACAGCTCATAACGGGTTTTGCTTTGTTTTTACGATTTCCCCCCCAACGAATCACTTGTCAGATCAATTTTATCTTCTTCCTCCTCCCTGCTTCCCACTCTGCCCTCCTCCCCATCGCAAACCCTGTTCTCTGAGGTTAGACATTTTACAAACGCATATATGTTGGTTTTCGAATTGTGATTTTTTTTAAAACCCCTTTCTCATGGCCACTCTTCTAGACGTTTATTTCTGCCCTTCCCC
>NW_016811273.1:0-376 GCF_001698545.2 Rhinopithecus bieti
TGACCACAAATTTACCAGGGCAGAGTTTTCCCACCCTAGTAAGCCTGAGGGCACTGCAGGAGACTAGGGCATACCTCAGTCCTTATCTCAACTGCATAAGACAGACATTCCCAGAGCAGCCATTTATAGACCTCCCCCCAGGAATGAATTCCTTTCCCAGGGTATTAATATTAATATTTCTTGCTAGGAAAAGAATTTAGTGATATCTCTCCTACTTGCATGTCTGTTTATAGGCTCTCTGCAAGAAGAAAATATGGCTCTTTTTGCCTGACCCCGCAGGCAGTCAGACCCTATGGTTGTCTTCCCTTGTTCCCTAAAATTCGCTGTTATCCCATTCTTTTTCTAGGTGCACTGATTTCATATTGTTCAAACACAC
>NW_016811274.1:0-1709 GCF_001698545.2 Rhinopithecus bieti
TGATTGTAGGAGTGTATAAGATGTAAAAAAGAAAATTTCAAAATAAGAGATCGGCAGCTGAGAAGGTTGCGGAGGAAGAAGAGAGCTAACATTTTTTGAGTTCATCTGGGGGCTTTACTTTTTAATATTTTATATCCCATGTTTTCCTTCATTATGCTTTACTACTTTGCTTTGTTGGAGCCCATCTTCCACAGCTCTACCAAATTAAAAAAAAAAACATAAAATATCAAAATTTCTCTTTAACATCCCATTTTTGAAATGTCTTTATTCAACATTATCCTTGAGCTATATTTGTTTGGACATGAATCTTTCTAGATGGCAGTAGAAAACAAGAAGACTGTGGGAAGCAGGTCTTAGAAAAGCGAGAAGAAAGAACAGCAGAAAAAGAATAAGAGATCAGAGATAATTTTAAAAAAGAATTGTTAGAATATTTGAGTATTTGCAAAGATGTCTAAGCATTTAGAAAGATTATGACTGGCATGTCATGCATCTGTAAGAACATGAGATAATTGAAACAATTAGAACACTGAGATAATGAAAAATAAGGCAATTATTAAATCCAGAAAACAAAATTGAAAAGAAATTTTAATTAATATGTTATTTGGCTTAGCTCTTCTTATATTTACATAGTCATAGTAGTGTGAAAAATTGTGCTGTTGTGATCTAGCAACACGAAGGGGATAGGGGATGGCAAGAGGAATGCAGAGCAGCAAATGCCTTGGCTACTGAAAGAAGTAAATAGAGAATCTCAATATAGTTGAGCATTTTAATAACCAGTCATAAATACAAGATTTTTTAAAAAGAACTCTGACTGAAAAATTTACTTTTGAGATTCTGCACTAAATTAGTAAAAATGTTTATATTTTTTGAATTAAAATAAAACCTTATTGTAGATAATAATTTGAAAATAACTGGAGCCCTGATGGCTTAGACACAAGTCCTGAAAGGCATTTGTTTCATTTTGCTAACTTGAAGGCAGGTTTCTGTTTTTATAAGGTTTGAACTCTATTAAGAGATCAGTTAGAAGTACTTAAAGTTTCAAAAGCTTTCTTTCATGATGCTATTTTGTATGTTAACACGATAAACATGTGATAAAATTTTAGTCTTTGTCATCAACACCAAATCTACCAATATACCTACAGGCATGTCTTAATCTTCTGCCAGAAGATATTACATAAGAACAGTGACATCATTAATTGCTGACTTTTCCTTTCTAGTTACTGCGTGAAGTAATACTTGGTTGGATGAAGCTCAGTTAGAGAAATATTATATTTGTATTTCAGTTTGAAGAATGACTGAGAGGAAATTACCCATCCTTGAGGACTATCAAATCAATATATTTATCATTTAATAATATTGCCTTTAATAATATCTCCCTGGTATTGGCTGAGGGTGTTAGTAGAAATAATTGAATTCAGTCACATATTTTAAAAGGGATATGCAATCGCATTCTTTCCAGAGAAAAACTGTACTTTAGGTAGACACTGGGAGAATATATGTATTTAGTGACTATAAACAGAAGACACTTTAACCAGAAGAGCTGGCTAGATGGAAGTCACAGTCTATTTAAATTAAAATCACCATTATTATTTGTTTGTTCATTGGTTTGTTGGTTTAATGAATGAACAACTACTATAATGACAGTCAGGGTTAAGTTCTATGTTGAAAGAGCTTCTCTCCAACGGTTTTTTTTTTTTTTTTTTTTTTTT
>NW_016811274.1:4995-8095 GCF_001698545.2 Rhinopithecus bieti
TCTTATTTATTTATTTATTTAATTTATTTATTTATTATTTTTTGGTAAATTGTCATGAACAAGTTAGGCTAAAATATAATAATAAATAATAATATAATCATATATTTTGATATATCCAAGTTTCCTTATCTATCCATACTTTTAATCATATATACAATTAAAATGTTATAATTTTTTAAAAATTTAGTTTAATTTAAAATTTTAGAATTTAATTCTTAAGTAATAGTTATTGGTTACCTCCTCAGTGCCATGTGTAATGTCAAATGTAATATCACTCTAGGACAATGGAGAAAATAGGAATTAATTATGTTGGGGTGGCATAGCAGACTTCCCATAAAGGCAATTGCTAAAATACCCAAAGATAAGATTGACAGGTCAGCATATGTTTGACAAATGGATGAAGGTGTAGCTAAAAAAATGCATGGTAGAAAGAAAGCATTCTAAGCAGAAGAAGCTACTTTGACAGTAGTATTCCTGGTTGAAATTTTATGGTATCTTGGAAACAATGAGTTTAATATATACATTGGATGCACATAATATATGGTGCTTAGGGAATACTGAAGAAGGAAAAACAATTCTCTCTCTACAATCTCAGTTCCCTTATATTTCTGTACTTTCACCTTTCATATATCTGATGGACAGACCTCTGTGTTGGATAAGCAGGTGGAACTGAGGTAAATAAATGATTTTTCATATACTTCTCCCTTTTCTAAATCTTTGATGCTTTTCAAAGCAACAACTGGTGTCCTGTTTTCCTCTTTACCTCCTTCAAATCTGGAAAATCTGCTAGCATGATCTATGCAAAATATAGATTTTTTTCTGTGTACATTTGATGCTTAAATTTTGCCCATCACTCTAGTGCACAGAGGATAAAATCCAGGGCTCTTTATAAGAAGTAAAAATATTTCCATTTTTCTCACAGTTGCTGACTTTAGAACCTTATTTTTAATGTCTCCCTAACCCCTATTTTGTCTTACAACACTTATCTCTGAGGATCCACTGTCAATGCATTCATTGTGTTGTTTCCTCTGTCTTGTTCCCTCATCAGCTGAAGACTGTTCAATATTTATAGACACCATCTTTATTATGTTATATTCAACCATCATCTTTTCACTATTTTATCCTCAGTAGTATACACAAGGCCAGTAAAATATTAAGCACAAAATAAGTAATGGTTAAATGTTGAATAAATGCTTGGAATGCCGGAGCATTTTTAATTCTTGGAAAATTTAAAGACAACTTGCATGACTATTTCCCAGAGATGAGAAAAAGGACAGTTCAAACTGGTAACTTAACTAAGTAGCTCCTGAGTTCTGGTTTGAACTTGAAGCTATATTTAATGTGTAGTAAATATTTCCTCAAATTGTTTCTCCAGGTGTGACAAATGGTTATCCTTTTTTATTCTTCCCCATTCTAGAGTGAGTTTTCACTAGCAAATAATGGAAAAATTAGTTTTGCGTACATATGCACATACATACACACATTGTTGTTCAATTAGCAACAAATGGAGTGCTCGTTTACCAAATTACATAAGCAGACAAAAATTCTCTAATTACGTTTATTATGGTTTAATGTTGTCTCTATATTGACTACACATTGCATAACTCAATGTGGAATGGCATAAAGAAAGAAATGAGCTAGAGGGTTGGACACAAACCACTTTCTGAAACTAGGAAATAACAGATAACATACATCTGGAAGAGTATTTGCTAGAGCGTATGTAATTTGGACCAACATGATAGTGATTTCTAATCATGCATTATGAATTGTGAAACTTAACAACGAGAGTTTGTAGTTTGGACCTTGGACCAGGAGGAAGGAAGGATCATGTAAGAAACAAAACACCCAGGAGATCATCCCTCTATGAGGGAACAGCAAAACAAGAAGGTTAAAGGAGATACTTAGTTGGCATAGCATTTTTGTTTAAACCTGTGCAGTGGAGTGAAACAGAAAGGCAAGACTGAAGTGGAGTAAGACATGTAACAAAAATACAGTAACCATATTTGCAACTTCTGACAAATATTGACTGATCAAAGAAAAACAGTTGTGGATTAAAAAAAAATCAGTAACTAGTGGGGCTTTCTTTTACCTCTGCTTCTTGCTTAAGTGCCTTCAACTTCCTGAAGTAGATCATAAGTTGAAATCTCAAAATGCATACAGAAGGAAAACATATACAGAATATGGCATAGACTAATTCCCCACAAAATTCCTATGTTGAAACCGTATCTCCAAAATGATGGTATTGAGATATGGGGCTTTTAGGAGATAATTGGGTCATGGGGGCATCGCTCTCGTGAATGGGATTATAACCCTTATGAAAGCATCCTTCCCCTTTCTTTCCTCTTCGTGAAGTCACAGCAAAAAGATGGCTGATTATGAACCAGGAGGTGGGCACTCACTATACACCAAATCTATTGGCACCTTGAGCTTGGACTTCCTAGTCTCTTACTTCCAAATCTCTGTTGTCTTTGAGAGCAACAACTGGTATCCTTGTTATGAGGAACTATCGGAAATAAATTCCTGTCATTTATGAGCCACCCCCTCTATGGTATTTTTGTTATTATAGCCAAAAAAGGCTAGGACAGAATGTAGTCCAATACTCTTAACAGCAGACAGCCAATCTGTAACTTGTTTTTCACTTCCTTCAGAATAAGGAAGATAAGGAATCAATAACAAGCCTTCAATATAAATTAAATAGAAATAGTCAATATCAAAGATTAACTTGAGGTAACCAGTTGTCGTGGAAGATTCAAAACATAAATCGGTTTTACAGATATTAATTAATGTATGAGTCAGAGAAAGGTCATCCACATTAGTCTTCAATGAATAACAAATTCAGATGATACTATTCCTGATCAGAAAAATGCTAAATCAATAGATGTTGAAATGTTGAAAAAATAAATACCAATTCAGTAAGAGAACCATTTACATATCTTTGCAAACATAACTTTGTAAATATTAATAAAGAATATACTTTAGAGGAACTGCTTCAATAATTTGATGAAGGTATTTAAAAAAAAATAGAGCAATGCTTTGCATCTAGGGAAAACCAAGAACTTAAAATTTCACTTAAGTTAATATCAAAAAAGATGATAAATAC
>NW_016811275.1:0-377 GCF_001698545.2 Rhinopithecus bieti
CTTTCTCATAAATCTTCTTTCTAGTTTTATTTGAGGATACTGCCTTTGTCAGCGTAGGCTTCAATGTGATCAAAAATATCCCATCTCAGTGTCCCCAAAAAGAGTGCTTACAAGGGGATCCATGAAAAGAATCATGTAACTCTGTGAGATGAATTCACACATCCAAAGCAGTTTCTCAGAAAATTTCTTTCTAGTTTTTATCTGAGGATATCTCCATGTCACCATAGGCTTCAATGTGCTCTCAAATATCCTAAAGCTGATTCCAGGAAAACAGTGTTAGCAGACTATTCAATGAAAACAACGGTGTAACCCTGTGAGGTGAATTAACCCATCACAAAGGGGTTTCTCGGAAAGCTTCTTTCTAGTTTTATCTGAGG
>NW_016811276.1:0-2198 GCF_001698545.2 Rhinopithecus bieti
ATTAAGCTTGAGAACCACTGCCTGAGTGGACAAAATGTGTTTGAATTACAAAATGGCAGATTGTTTTATATGAAATATATACACTTTCTTCTGGCTATTTCTAGTGTAATCCCAAAATATCTGAGACGTGTCAGTCAATTTAGGAAGTTTACTTTGCCAAAGTTAAGGATGCATGCCCACGACACAGCCTCAGGAGGTCTTGACAACATGTCCTCAAGGTGGCCATGGTGCAGCCTGCTTTTATACATTTTTAGGGAGACATGAGACATCAATCGATATGTGGAAGATGAGCATTGGTTTAGTCTGGTGAGACCAGACAACTTGAAGTGGGGGCTTCTGGGTCAGAAGTAGGTAGAGAGGAAAGGTTGCATTCTTATGAGTCTTTGATCAGCCTTCCACTGAATATATGTTTTAGTCTGGCTCAGTGAATCTGTAGTTTTACATAAACAGTAGGGCAGAGGAAGCAATCAGAAATGCATCTGTCTTAGGTGAGCCTCAGAGGGATGACTCTGAGTTCTGTCTGTCCTTTGTCAACAAGGAATTTCTTGTGAGCAAATTGTGAGGGAGGTATGTAGCTTCTTACCTTTGTAGCTATCTTGTTTAGGAATAAAATGGGAACCAGGTTTGCCTGATGCAGTTTCCAGCTTGACTTTTCCCTTGACTTAGTGATTTTGGGGTCCCTAGATTTATTTTCCTTTCACAGAAGCGGTCAGATATGCATTTATCTCAGTGAGCAGAGGGATGACTTTTGAGTTGTCTGTCCTTTGTCCACAAGGAATTTCCTCGTGGGCAAATTGCGAGGGAGGTCTGTAGCTTTCTAAAAAATATTTGTAGCTACTATATTTAGGAATAGAACGGGAGGCCGGTTTGCCCCGACAGCGCAGTTTCCAGAATTTTTCACTTTGCTTTGTGATTTGGGGTGCCAAGATTTATTTTCCTTTCACACTGGTAACATTTTAAAATCATTTTCTTGGGAAAGTTTCCAAACAAATTAAAAAATAAAGAACATAATGCTCCCCATTTACCACTCACCCAACCAAGACAACCATAATTTTTTCAACAATTTCTTAATCTATGTCTCCCTTTTTAATTGTGTTAGATGTAACAAAAGTATGATTGTTTTTCTAGCAAATCCCTTCTCTATTAAAATATATATATATACTTTTAGAGTACTTAAGGGCTCAGTAAAATTCTATCAGAGATTTGTTTTAAAAAGAAATCTTTTTTTTTTTTTTTTTTAGACGGAGTCTCCCTCTGTCACCCAGGCTGGAGTGCAGTGGCCGGATCTCAGCTCACTGCAAGCTCCGCCTCCCAGGTTCACGCCATTCTCCTGCCTCAGCCTCCCGAGGAGCTGGGACTACAGGCACCGCCGCCTCGCCCGGCTAGTGTTTTGTATTTTTAGTGGAGACGGGGTTTCACAGTGTTAGCCAGGAAGGTCTCGATCTCCTGACCTCGTGATCCGCCCGTCTCGGCCTCCCAAAGTGCTGGGATTACAGGCTTGAGCCACCGCGCCCGGCCGAAAAGAAAGAAATTTTAATAATTATACTTGCTCCCAAATTAAATGAATCACTTAGAGAAATAGTGAAACTCTTACCCAATATGTTCTTTAAAATGTGGTTAATTTTATGTGTCAATTTGAATGGGCCACAGGGTGCCCAGATTAAACTTTGTTTCTTGATGTTCCTAGGAGGGTGTTTCCCGATGAGGTTAGCATTTGAATTAGTGAACTCGGTAAAGCAGATGACCCTTCCCAGTGTGGTTGAGCATCATTCTGTCTGTTAAGGAGCCGAACACAATAAAAGGCAGAGGATGGAGAAATTTCACCCTTTCACACTTTTTTTTTTTCTACCTCACTATTTGAACTGACACATCTCATTTCATCTTTCCCTGCCCTGGAACTAAATTACACCACCAGCTTTTCTGTTTCCAGGTTGCAGATGGCAGATCATTGGGACTTCTCAACCTTCATGGGCCAATTCCCCATAATAAATCTCCCTTTGTCAGGTGTTTAAACCAGAGCAACTCCATCTTGAATAGGGGCTGGGTAAAATGAGTCTGAGACCTACTGGGCTGAATTCCCGTGAGGTTAGGCATCCTTAGTCACAGGATGAAATAGGAGCACAGCACAAGATACAGGTCACAAAGACCTTGCTGATAAAACACGTTTCAGTAGAGAAGCTGGCCAAATCCCACCAAAA
>NW_016811277.1:0-1632 GCF_001698545.2 Rhinopithecus bieti
CACCGCGTCCGGCCTACTTAATGCCAATTTAGAAAAATAATCACCTTGGATGTCCAGGAAATCCTAGGATGTAATGGAGACTACGAAAATCAATTTAACTATATTCTAAAGGTATAACATGGCCAGACGCAGTGGCTCACACCTGTAATCCCAGCACTTTGGGAGGCCGAGGCAGGCGGATCACCTGAGGTCAGAAGTTCAAGACCAGCCTGGCCAACATGGCGAAACTCCATCTCTACCAAAAAATAAAATAAAATAAAATAAAATAAAATACAAAAATTAGCCAGGCACAGTGGTGCGTGCCTGTAATCCCAGCTACTCAGGAGGCTGAGGCAGGACTGCTTGAACTGGGAGGCAGAAGTTGCAGTGAGCCGAGATCGTGCCACTGCACTCCAACCTGGGAGACAATAGCTAAACTCTGTCTCAAAAAAAAAAAAAAAGTATAACATAACTTTGCTAAAGAGGGTGGAGAACAAGAGTTGACCTAAACGACTCTGGAAAAGTTTTTTTTTGGGGGGGGGGTTTGTTTTGTTTTGTTTTAACTAGATACTGTAACAAAAGAACTGCATATAAACAGTGTATTTTAAGTAATAAGAATGTTTCTTACAAGGGCATGTCAATTTCAAACCTACTTTACATGTATACTAGGATTGAACAAATAATTAAACAAATTATAGATAACAAACGCCAGGTTTCTAACTGTTGGAGAAAGAAGTTACAAGTAAGTAAACAGGTGGAGAGGAGGCTAGCCCTGCGATGCTTGATGAGAGACAGCGGATGTCAGTCAGTCAGAACTTACGTTTCAATAGACAAATAGATGATAGATGAGGAAATGAATACATAGTTAACAAATGTCTATTTCCCAGCTCTGTCCACTCAGAGCATCTAGAAGCAGAGACATACCAGTAGCATAGGGTACACCCAGGGTCCATATTTGGTTTCTGATACCATTCTACAAAAAAATGAACCAAGGCTCCTTGGAGAAAGGGCTTATTCTAGTGCTGATACAGGGAAAATGCAAAATGAGCCTGAAACATCTTGTAATGTCAGAAAGTAAAGAAGTGCTAAAAAAAAAAAAAAAAAAAAAAAATGAAGAGGAAGGCAAGTTCAACCTGAAAGACCTGAAAGAGGCTTAACAGGAAAGAGCTCATAATGGCCAAACCTGGAACAATTTGAGCAACGAATCAAATATTGGATTGGAACCCCAAGAATAAAATAAATATCCACGAGTCCAATCTGATAAATAAACGATTAAATAAATAAATCATCCTTACAGTGGTATTCCAAAAAATTGTAGATATGCCCCAAAAACTATACTTAAGAAAGCTATACTTAAGAAAGCTATACTTAAGAAAACAGCCCAATAGAAAAATAAAAGAATTATACATGCATTTTCAGAAAAAAATGGCACAAACAGCCTAAGAACATCTGAGAATATTAGTAATGAGGGAAATGCAAAATCAGAAAGAATTTTCTTTTCATACCCATCAGATTGACAAACATTTTAAAGTCAGTAAGAAAGGGTAGCAAGAATATATAGTAGCGTAAATAGGTTGAAACACTTTGGAAAAGAGTGTGGCATTATTGGCCGGGCGCAGTGGCTCAAGCCTGTAATCCCAGCGCTTTGGGAGG
>NW_016811278.1:0-375 GCF_001698545.2 Rhinopithecus bieti
AATATCCCATTGCAAATTAAACAAAAAAATTGTTAACAAACTTCTCAATGAAAAGAACAGTGTATCTCTCTAAGATGAATTAACACATCACAAAGCAGTTTCACAGTAAGGTTCTTTTTGATTTTTGTCTGAGGTTATTTCCTTTGTCAACGTAGGCTTCAATGTGTTCCCTAATATCCTATTGCAGATTCCACGAAGTCAGTGTTATCAAAATGCTCAATGAAAACAATGTTGCAACTCTCTAAGATAAATTCACACACCACAAAACTGTTCCTCAGAAAATACTTGCTAGTTTTATCTGAGAATATTTCCTTTTCATATAAGTCTCAAAACACTCTGGATTATCCCATTGCAGACTCCATGAAATCAGTGTTA
>NW_016811279.1:0-2598 GCF_001698545.2 Rhinopithecus bieti
TTAATTATTATTATTTTTTTTTGAGATAGAGTTTCACTCTTGTTGCCCGGGCTGGAGTGCAATGGCACCATCTTGGCTCACCGCAACCTCCGCATCCCGGATTCAAGTGATTCTCCTGCCTCAGCCTCCTGAGTAGCTAGGATTATAGGCATGCACCACCATGCCCGACTAATTTTGTATTTTTAGTAGAGACGGGGTTGTCTATGTTGGTAAGGCTGGTCTCAAACTCCAGACCTCAGGTGATCCACCCGCCTCAGCCTCCCAAAGTGCTGGGATTACAGGTGTGAGCCACCATGCCTGGCCTAGGCTAGACCAGCCTGGGCAACACAGCAAGACTCTGTCACTGCAAAAAATTTTAAAAATTAGCCGGGTGTGGTGGTGCACACCTGCAGTCCCAGTTACTCAGGAGGATGTTGTAGGAGGATCTCTTGAGCCCAAAAAGTCAAGGCTGCAGTGAGCCCTGGTCATGCCACTGCACACTGCAGCCTGGGTGACAGAGCGACATCCTATCTAAAAACAAAACAAAACAAAAACAAACAAACAAACAAAAACACTTTTTTATCTAGAGAATATTTAACATACACAAAATCAGAGAGAATACATATTTCAAAGCATCACTTGGTATATGATAAATATATATAATTTTAGCCGGGTGTGGTGGCTCATGTCTGTAATCCCAGCACTTTGGGAGGCTGAGGCGGGTGGATCACTCGAGACTAGCCTGGCCAACACGGTGAAACCCTGGCTCTACTAAAAATACAAAAATCAGCTGGGCATGGTGAGGCACACCTGTAATCCCAGCTACTTGGGAAGCTGAGGCAGGAGAATACCTTGAACCTGGGAGGTAGAGGTTGCAGTGAAAATTTACAGGACAATCTCATTTCTTCCACAAATAAGTTGGAAGAACAGACAGAGAGAGATGGAGAGGAAACCTATGGATTAAAAGAAAATTAAGGCTGGGCACGGTGGCTTATACCTGTAATCCCAGTACTTTGGGAGGCCGAGGCAGGTGGATTGCTTGAGATCAGGAGTTCGAGACCAGCCTGGCCAACATGGTAAAAACCCATCTCTACTAAAATTTTAAAAATTAGCTGGGCCGGGAGCGGTGGCTCATGCCTGTAATCCCACCACTTTGGGAGGCCAAGGCGGGCAGATCATGAGGTCAGGAGTTCGAAACCATCCTGGCCAACATGGTGAAACCCCGTCTCTACTAAAAATACAAAAATTAGCCAGGCGTGGTGGTGCGTGCCTGTAATCCCAGCTACTCAGGAGGCTGAGGCAGGAGAATGGCTTGAACCTGGGAGGTGGAGATTGCAGTGAGCCAAGATCAGGCCATTGCACTCCAGCCTGGGTAACAGAGTTAGATTCCATCTAAAAAAAAAAAAAAAAATTAGCCAGCCGTGGTGGCATACACCTGTAATCCCAGGTACTTGAGAAATTGAGACAGGAGAATTGCTTGAACTCGGCAGGTGGAGGTTGCAGTGAGCCGAGATCCCACCATTGCACTCCAAACTGGGTGACAGATCGAGATTCAGTGAAGAGAGAAAGGAAAAAAGAAAAGAAAGAAGGAGAGAAAGAGAGGGAGGGGAAGGCAGGGGTGGGGAAGAAGGGAAGGAAGGAAAAAGGAGGGAAAGGAAAATTTAAAAAAGAGACTCCTGTGGCCAAATGTGTGGGATTTTTTTCCCCACACACCAAGTAAGCAATCAATTCTGCAGCCTGATGTCTCAACCCAGTCCAATCTGGACACTACCTGGAGGTAGTGACAGATCCCACAGGTGGAGGCTCAGTCCTACAAGACTGTCCCTCACTACCAATGCCACTCACAAGCCTCAGGTCATTCTACCTGCACTTTTGACTGACTGGCTATATACTGGGGGTCCCATGACCCCCTGTTGGGTTCGATTAATTTGCTAGAGTGGCTCACAGAACTCAAGGAATCACTCACTTATATCACCTGTTTATTATAAAGGATATTACAAAGGATACAGATGTCCCAGGTGTGGTGACTCATGTTTGTAATCTCAGCACTTTGGGAGGCTGAGGTGGGAGGACTGCTTGAGGCCAGGAATTCGAGACCAGCCTGGGCAACATAGCAAGACCCCATCTCTAAAAATAAAACAAACAAACAAACAAACAAAAACAAAGGATACAGATTGCCTGGAGGCAGTGGCTCAAGTCTGTAAGCCTAGCACTTTGAGAGGCCAAAGAGAAAGGATTACTTGGGCTCAGGAGTTCGAGACCAGCTTATGCAACATGATGAAACCCTGTCTGTACAAAAATTACAAAAAAATTAGCGGGGCATGGTGGTGCAAGCCTACAGTCCCAGCTACTTGAGAGGCTGAAGCAGGGGGATCGTTTGGGCCAGGGAGGCAGAGGTTGCAGTGAGCTGTGATGGTGCCACTGCACTCCAGCCTGAGCGACAGAGTGAGAGCCTGTCTCAAAAACAAAAACAAACAAACGAAAACAGAGCTGGGCTCATGCCTGTAATCCCAGCCCTTTGGGAGACCAAGACAGGAAGATCACTTGAGGTCAGGAGTTCAAGACCAGCCTGGCCAACATGGCCAAACCCCATCTCTATTAAAAATATAAAATTGCCGG
>NW_016811280.1:0-378 GCF_001698545.2 Rhinopithecus bieti
TATATTTCCTTTGTCACCATAGTTTTCAATGTGACACAAAATATCCCTTCTCAGAATCCCCCAAAACACTGCTACCAAACTGATCCATGAAAAGGATCGTGTATTCTGTGACATGAATTCACAGACCACCAAGCAGTTTCTCAGTAAGCCTCTTTCTACTTCTTATATGAAGATATTTTCTTTGTCACCCTATGCTTCAATCTGCTCTGTAATAACCCATTGCAGATTCCAAGAAAGCAGTGTTAGCAAACTGCTCAATGAAAAGAACAGTTTAACTCTGTAAGAAGAATTCACACATCACAAAGCAATTTGTTAGAATGCTTCTTTCTAGTTTTTATCTGAGGATATTTCCTTTTTCACCATAGGTTTGCATGCGAT
>NW_016811281.1:0-377 GCF_001698545.2 Rhinopithecus bieti
AATTCAGAAATCACAAAGCAGTTTCTCAGAAAACTTCTTTCTGGTTTTATCTGAGGATATTTCCTTTGTCACCATAGGCTTCAAAGTGATCCAAAATATCCCTTCTCATATTCCACTAAAACAGTGCTAGCAGATGGCTCCATGAAAGAGTTGTGTAACACTGTGAGATGAATTCACACATCACAAAGCAGTTTCTCAGAAACCTTCTTTCTGGATTTTATCTGAGGATATTTCCTTTGTCACCATAGGCTTCAAAGCGATCAAAAATATCCCTTCTCAGATTCCACAAAAACAGTGCTAGCAAGCGACTCCATGAAAGGGTAGTGTAATTCTGTGAGGTGAATTCACACATCACAAAACAGTTTCTCAGAAGTCTT
>NW_016811282.1:0-1373 GCF_001698545.2 Rhinopithecus bieti
ATTTGGTAGTATAACATAAACATTTTCCTTTTATCTTAAATATTTGTAATCATCTTTTTTAATGGCCATTATATATTGCCTTGTCTAGATATATCATAAATCACATAACATTTGCCTTGTTGAACATTTAGGTCCCTTCATATTTTCTATTATCACAAATAATGCTTGGTGAAAATCTTTGTAGTTTTTTCTTTATTTCATGTTATTTCTTTAGGACAAATTCCCAGAAGTAGAATTATTGTTATGAACATCATTAAGGCTTTTGCAGCAAACTGACAAATCTACACCAACAAATATTTCATCATGTCCTTATTAGTCATTCATTTACTCAACCAATATTTATTAATCACCTACTATATATCAGGCACTGTGCTAGGTGATATGGATATAGTAGTGAACAAAAAAGAAAGTTCATGCCCTTAAGGAACTAATATTCTAGAAAAATGGATAAGATAAAAATACAGTATGATGCCAGTTAATGATGAGTAATATAAAAAAATAGAAGCTGATAAACGCATAGAAAATGAAGGACAATAAAGTTCATTACATAGGATGGTCAGAGTAGGCCACTATGATGAAGGAACATTTGATCAGACATCTGAACGAAGCAAGAAAGTAAACCTGGAGAGGTGTGAATGAAAATTAAATGGGTTAACACCTATAAAGTCCTTGGGACAGTGCTTTTTCTAGGAAGCATTTCATACATGTTTGTTTTTATTATTATTTGTAATGCTAGAATGTTCCATTCGCCTTGTTTGGTGACATTATTATGGTGGTGTGATCCTGAAAGAGTCAAAAAGGATCTATTATATACTTCTATTGTTTGATTGTTTATGTCCCCTCCAATACTCTTGTTTAAACTTAATGCCCAATGCAACAGTATTAAGAGGCGGGACCTTTTGGGATGTGATTAAAACAGGAATGGATCGGTAATTTATAAAAGAGGCCCAGCGAATGAGTTAGGCTTCCCCCCCTGCCTTTTCAACTTTCACCATGTGAGGACACAGGGTACTTCCCTCTGGAGGACACAGCAACAAGGCACCATCGTGGAAGCAGAAGGAGTAACACCCACTGGCACTGAATGTCAGTGCCTTAATCTTGGACTTCCCAGCCTCCAGAACTGGGAGAAAATAAACTTCTGTTCTTTATTTTAAAACAAAAGTAAAGCCTGCAGAAACCTTGGAGAAAAATCATTTCAGACAGAGAAAAAAGCAGGCACAAGGCCCTGAGACAAAAAAAGAATGCATGGCATGTTTAAAAAACAAATCAAAGGGCAATATGGCTAGAATGTTATGAGCAATGTTTGAGGGGGAACATAGTAAGACATGAAGTCCAATAAATAGTGACCAAATCATGTAAAGCCTTGTAGGCCA
>NW_016811283.1:0-2181 GCF_001698545.2 Rhinopithecus bieti
TTACACCATTCTCCTGCCTCAGCCTCCTGAGTAGCTGGGACTACAGCGCCCGCCATCTCGCCCGGCTAGATTTTTTTTGTATTTTTTAGTAGAGACGGGGTTTCACCGTGTTAGCCAGGATGGTCTACGATCTCCTGACCTCATGATCCGCCCGTCTCGGCCTCCCAAAGTGCTGGGATTACAGGCTTGAGCCATCGCACCCGGCCCACTAATTTTTGTATTTTCAGTAGAGATGGGTTTTCACTGTGTTGGCCAGGCTGGTCTTGAACTCCTGACTTCAGGTGATCCGCTTTCGCCCTGCCTCAGCCTCCCAAAGTGCTAGGATTACAAATGTGAGCCACCGCACCTGGCCAAGAAAGGAAACATTTTTGATTTTGACTACTTAAGGGGTTTTATTTACATAATAAGGCCACCTTGTTGTGAGCCATGCCAAACTGAAAGAGCAATGGCTGTCACTCCACCCTGCAGTTCCATAGCTAAGGTCCTGCATTTTTTTTTTTTTTTCACTGTGACAGCCTGGGTTTGGTTCCTAAATCGAGCCCTTTCTGGCTTGCTACTTGGTACTTCTGAAGTAGCAGCAATTTGTCCTAGCTAAAATATGGTAATGAGATTTTAAAGGATTTTTTGTTTTAAGGAGCTCACATTTGTAATCCTAGCACTTTGGGAGGCTGAGGCAGGGCGAAAGCGGATCACCTGAAGTCAGGAGTTCAAGACCAGCCTGGCCAACACAGTGAAAACCCATCTCTACTGAAAATGGTTAAAAGTCAGCTTAAGTAAAAGGCTAACAACCAAGATGTATTGTGTATGTGTGCGTGTGTGCATGTGTGTATTTAAAAGGCCTTCATGTTTTTGTTTTTCTCTCCTAGGACCTTGTCTTTTTTATTTATTTTATTTTATTTATTATTATTTTTTTTTTCTTGAGACAAGGTCTTGCTCTGTCACCCAGGCTGGAGTGCAGTGGCACGATCTCGGCTCACTGCAAGCTCCGCCGCCCGGATTCACGCCATTCTCCTGCCTCAGCCCCCCGAGTAGCTGGGACTACAGGTGCCTGCCACCACACCTGGCTCCTTTTTTGTGTTTCCAGTAGAGACAGGGTTTCACCGTGTTAGCCAGGATGGTCTTGATCTCCTGACCTCATGATCTGCCCACCTTGGCCTCCCAAAGTGCTGGGATTACAGGCGTGAGCCACCATGCCTGGCCTTTTATTTTATTTTGAGCAAAATTTTTTCACTTGATTTTTTTTTACTAAAATAGTTATTACAACAGAGGCTACTCTTGGTTTTTGTTTTCGTTGTTGTTTTTGAGATGGACTCTTGCTCTGTTGCCTGGGTTGGAGTGCAGTGGTGTGATTGTGGCTCACTGCAACCTCCACCTCCCAGGTTCAAGTGATTCTCTTGCTTCAGCCTCCTAAGTAGCTGGGATTATAGGCGTGGGACGCCATGCTCGGCTAATTTTTGTATTTTTAGTAGAGACAGGGTTTCGCCATATTGGCCAGGCCAGTCTCAAACTCCTGACCTCAAGTGATCCAACCACCTCAGCCTCTTAAGGCACTGAGATTACAGGCATGAGCCACCACTCCCGGCCTACTCTTGCATTTTTAAGGAAGAACATAGTTTAGACACTTAGGAATTTAAGTGTTTAAAACATTTGTTTTAAAAAACAGTTGTTTTTTTTTGTTTGTTTGTTTGTTTGTTTTTTGAGATGGAGTCTCGCTCTGTTGCCCAGGCTGGAGTGTAGTGGCTGGATCCTGGCTCACTGCAAGCTCCATCTCCCGGGTTCACGCCATTCCCCTGCCTCAGCCTCCCAAGTAGCTGGGACTACAGGCGCCCGCCACCTCGCCCGGCTAGTTTTTTGTATGTTTTAGTAGAGACGGGGTTTCCCCATGTTAGCCAGGATGGTCTCGATCTCCTGACCTTGTGATCCACCCGTCTCTGCCTCCCAAAGTGCTGGGATTACAGGCTTGAGCCACCGCGCCCGGCAAAAAACAGTTGTTTTTTAAGGCCAAGTGTGGTGGCTCACGCCTGTAATCCCAGCACTTTGGGAGGCCAAGGAAGGCAGATCACGAGGTCAGGGGTTCGAGACCAGCCTGGACAACATGGTGAAACCCCATCTCTACTAAAAATACAAAAATTAGCCAGCATGGTGGCAGGTACCTATAATCCTATTGGGAACAAGTCCCCA
>NW_016811284.1:0-569 GCF_001698545.2 Rhinopithecus bieti
TTTATTTATTTATTTATTTTACTTACCACAGGTTAGAAAGCCTGTATTGGGACTGCATAAACGAAGTATAAGGCTAGGTTTCTCGGAGTTGGGGGGGGGGCTTTTACTGCTTTTAGAAGTCAAATTTAATTCATTAAAGACACACGCTCCAGTCGAAGCCTTAGGATTTCAAACACTTTTTCTATTGGGTTATGTTGCAAATGAAAATACATTTTTGTTGTTGTTGTTGTTCCACTGATTCAAACAATTACCTTGTTATAAGTTAAGAAAAATCACATGTAGCTTCTGAATTTTAGAGAAACTAGGCACAGACAAGAAAGCATGTTCCAGGTGTTGTTAACAGGAATATACCAACTGACAGTGTTAAAAGCTGTAGCTAGTTTAGAAGAAAGTATACTTGACTTTAAAAAAGAAAACATGAACTACAAGTGTTCCACAATAAAGGTATGGAGATTGTTTCATTTTGCTGTTAGTTTAGTCTATTGGAACATTTGTTCTGCTTGATATTTATAAATATTTTAGCTATTTCTAAGTTCTGTACAACTTTCTGTTATAAAAAACCTACAGTT
>NW_016811285.1:0-569 GCF_001698545.2 Rhinopithecus bieti
CAGTCATCTCACAGAATTAAAATTTTATTTGACACAGCAGTTTGGAAACAGTGTTTTGGGAGAATCTGTGAAGGGATAATTCGGAGAGCATTGAAGCCTATGGTTAAACAGGAAACATCTTCAGATGAAAACTAGAAAGAAGCTTTCTTGGAAACTGCTTTGTGATGTGTGCATTCATCTCACAGAGTTAAACCTTTCTGTGGATTCAGCAGTTTGGAAAAACAGTTTTTGTCCAACTGCGAATGGACATTTGGTAGATCATTGAGGCCAATGGCAAAAAATAAAATATTCCAATACGAAAACTAGAGGGGAGCTATCTGCAAACCCAATTTGTGATGTGTGCATTCCTCTTGCCAAGTTAGACTTTTATTTTCTTCTTTTTGTTTAAATAACTTTTATTACATTTATATATTTAATTAAAATGAGACTTTTTTAAAGAATGGCATAATTTTCTTTGTAATATGATTGAAATCATTTGTAGAAGTTAAAATATTGTTATGTCTATGTCATGTCTAGATATGGACATGTATGATATAGCAGCCCATGAAGTAAAACAACAAAATTGATTA
>NW_016811286.1:0-759 GCF_001698545.2 Rhinopithecus bieti
TGTTATAGTGGCCAAAAAAATTTTTCCGTGCTTCTGAAAGTAAATAATTTTAAAAACTTATAAGACAAGAACAAGGAGAAAATTACGTAGTTTGTGATTAGAAATAATTTGAAATACAGGAAAGTAATTACTTAGAAATTAAAGATGATTTTTAATTTGGTTCAGTGCAAAGATTTGATAATGCAAGAGTTGTATACCAAATTTACACATTAAAATTAATTGATCGAATTGAGACTTCAGCAACCACTATCTAGTGCAAAGACACAAGCACATAATTAATGATAATAATGCTGAAGAGTTTACATCACGCCAGTAGGTATTTTGATTGCTCTCATTTTGCTATTGATATCAAATTAAAAACTAAAGAATTCCTTTTAAAAATTATGCTGTCATACTTCAGTTGGTACAATATTTGAGAAAGGAACTAGAACTTTTCATAGCACATCAACTTTTGGTTTTATTAAAATACACACATCAGCCAGACGCAGTAGCTTTTGCTTGTAATCCCATCCCCTTGGGAGACGGAGGCAGGAGGATTACTTGAGCCCAAGAGTTCAAGACCAGCCTGGGCAACATAGCAAGACCCTGTCATTACAAAAAATAAAACTAAGTAAAAATAATGGCTGGGGGTAGTTGTATGCACCTGGAGTACCACTGACTTGGAAGGCTGAGGCAGGAAGATTGCTTGAGCTCAGGAGTTCAAGATTACAGGGAGCTATGATTGTGCCACTGCACTCCAGCAGTAAGATCCAGTCTCTT
>NW_016811287.1:0-1370 GCF_001698545.2 Rhinopithecus bieti
AATGGGGTGGCACGGGCTCTACTATTCACCCAGAAACCACCCTTAGGGGACTAAAATGCTGGTGCCGCCCTGTCAACCTCCTCTACATCCCTCCTCCAGCCCCTCCCCTTTCTCTGTTCTAGATGAAGAAAGCAATTTCCAACCTGACAAATCCACCAGCCCCAAAGTGAGCCAGTCCAGTAAGATGAAACAGGACACCCCAGCTGCCCTGGTACTGAGGTTGGGCTGAGACCCTGCCTCTCTTCCCCCACCACCACTTACCCCCACTCCAACCCAGCTCCATTCCTTGGCATAACAGACAACTCTAACCTAGCCCGGAAGAAGATGGCTCATCCTGGGTGTGACGATGGCTCCTGCCTTGAAAGACAAATCCCACCTTGGACAGAGCTGAGTGTGAGATGACAGAAAACCAGTATCTGCCAGGTGCTCAGTGACTGGCCATCCAATTAATGAATAATGAGATTGGAGTACGCTGTCACCAAGGGCAAGCACAGATGCCCTCTGGGGTTGTCTGATTCCCAATGAGAGGCTCCAGAGAAAAATAAAGCTGGTTCCCAGAGCCGCTGTCCATCCCTCATCTCAGCTGCAAGGTTGCTGACCTGGGACTGGAGCTCCTCACCTGCGCTGGCCCAGAGTGAGTTTCCCATGGTCACGTGGACACTGCAGGCTGGGGCCCCTGGGCTCCTCCTCATGCTGCACTTCTTGGCAGGGAGATGCCAGGCAGAGAGGGTCCCCCACCAGGTCTATGATGCTTGACCTTATGGATTAACAGGACCCTGTGTCGCTCAAGCCCTAGTCTCCTGCTTGGCTGAGCCACAGTTCAAACAGCTGGGTCCCCAAGTGTAGCTCCCTGAGGAGTCCACAGAGACTTGGGCATCCTCCAAGGGCCCTCTCTGGCTAGGTGGGAGCAGGTTGACCAGCTATGTGAGCGTTGGCAGTAGGGACTTTCCCTGACTCCCTCCGGACTTCGTCCAGGGGCCCAAGGTCACATCTTCCCAGCAGAGACCAGGCCAAGGTCATCCAGGGTGAATCGACCACTTTAACGTCCTCAGAGAACCTTGAGTGAGATGGGAGGGAGCTGCAAGGAGCGAGAATGGGCTCCCAGGGGTGAGGAGCAGGGGACACCGAGGAAGCAAGTTCAGAGAGGCAGGAACAGACAGACAGACACTCTAGAGAGACAGATGTCCTGGTGAGGACAGCCGGGGAGCAGGGGCTGAGCTACCAGAAGTGGCCACCCCACCTTTGCTGGGGTCAGACACACAGAGAGAGTGGGGAGGGACTGAGCCCCAGGTACAGGCAGGGTTCCCAGACCCCACTCTAAGTGGGTTTCAGTTCTCTCCATAGCTGTCCTGGGGGCCTGGCAGTTGCTC
>NW_016811288.1:0-1333 GCF_001698545.2 Rhinopithecus bieti
TTATAAAACATAGTTTAATTCAATTTACATGTATTGTTCAATACTAATTATATTTTAGGCAATGCCTTAGGATCTGGTGAAACAAAATAATTGTCGCATAGTCCATGAAGAATGATTTATAAATATTATAGTTCATTTTTATTGTTTTATATTTTCCAAGACTCTTTTTTATATATTCCTCATTTGGTTCTCTTAGCTATTTCTGAAGTAGGTTGTTATCTCAATTTTTCAGATATTTTAGAGATTAAGAAACTGGCCCAAAGCCTTGTAGCTAGTAAATAATGGAAGCAGAATTTAAATTTAGGTTTTTATATGTCAAAATTACTTGCTTTTCTTATTGTGGTTTATATTTTTAGGCAACTTCACGATTTGAAATATGGTTTTATATACATTACCTAACATAATGCTAAAAACATCCCTGTGGGCACATTTTGCAGACAAGGATAGTGTGCTTTATAAAAATCTCACTGACTTGGTCTAAGTTATATAACTTGTTTGTGGCAGAGTGAGTTCTTGAATTCATGGTTTTTGACTCAAAACACAATGTCTTTTACATTGTCTATCTGACCTAAGGGAAAAGTTTAGAAGTATAGTTAACTGTCATATTAAGACCAAATCAAGAATAAATTAAAATTTTAAAACTCCTTTTAATTCTAGAATAAAATTGTGAAATTAGCTTGATTTGAAAACCTCAAATAGTTGAGAAGCAGAAATACATCTATCATTGGTAAACCTCAAAGTATTTATGTATATGTTATTGGCTGTTATTTATGAACTTACTATTTTTTATTTAAGAGCTATGGTATTTTATAAAGTTACATACAATGAACAAATTGCAAAATTTAAAAGTGGGTATGAAAGGAAAAGGATAAACAGAAGTGGGGAAACATAAGGCTAAACCATCAATTATGTTAAGAAAAAAAAAAAGAATAAACAAAACAAAAGAAAAGTCATTACATAGTATTACCTGCACTGGGTGAACTACTTTAACTTAAAAGGAAATTGTTACTGTTCCAGAAATCACTTTGTTCAAAGTATAATGACAAACCAGTAACTTAGAAAAGCAAAGATTTCTTTGAAAGAAGGCCAGAAAAAACTGCTGCTGAGGTTCTTTATTAAATGGAATTGTATAATATGACAATTTTCAGCAGTGTTCTTATAGTTTTGTAAGGTTTTACACACTGACCCTCAGTAGAGGATGAACACATCACACTGCAACACAATTCAGTAAAAGAAATTCATTGGTGTTTGTCTGGCTATTATGTTTCCAACAAATATAAAATAATGAAACTGAAGAAAGAGGCTTGACAATAGAAGAGATCAAATGTTGAGT
>NW_016811289.1:0-624 GCF_001698545.2 Rhinopithecus bieti
AGCCGTTAAGAAACCCGCTCCAGCACCCCCGAAACCAGGCAACCCACCTCCTGGCCACCCCGGGGGCCAGAGTTCTTCAGGAACATCTCAGCATCCACCCAGTCTGTCACCAAAGCCACCCACCCGAAGCCCCTCTCCTCCCACTCAGCACACGGGCCAGCCTCCAGGCCAGCCCTCCGCCCCCTCCCAGCTCTCAGCACCCCGGAGGTACTCCAGCAGCCTGTCTCCAATCCAAGCTCCCAATCACCCGCCGCCACAGCCCCCTACGCAGGCCACGCCGCTGATGCACACCAAGCCCAATAGCCAGGGCCCTCCCAACCCCATGACATTGCCCAGTGAGCATGGACTTGAGCAGCCATCTCACACCCCTCCCCAAACTCCAACGCCCCCCAGTACTCCGCCCCTAGGAAAACAGAACCCCAGCCTGCCAGCTCCTCAGACCCTGGCGGGGGGTAACCTTGAGACTGCACAGCCACATGCTGGAACCTTACCGAGACCGAGACCAGTACCAAAGCCAAGGAACCGGCCCAGCGTGCCCCCACCCCCCCATCCTCCTGGTGTTCACTCAGCTGGGGACAGCAGCCTCACCAGCGCAGCACCCACAGCTTCCAAGATAGTAACGGG
>NW_016811290.1:0-316 GCF_001698545.2 Rhinopithecus bieti
CAGGACACTGACAAGACATTCCTAGATTCTGATTTTTTTCCACCAAGCCTATGGTCCTGCTCCTAAGTAATAAAAGTTTGATTAGGTCCCCAGGAGCCTCTCCTTTTCAGAGACTCCACACCCTGCTGAGAAACTAGGTTTGGCTCAAATTTCACTATCAGCCAATTTTTTCTCATCATCGGGATTGTAGCTGTTTGTTAGTTTTATTGCAAATGGAATTTTTTCCTCAGGTTTTTATTCTTTCTTCCCCTCTTTTCATTTCCATGGGATTTAGAAAAAGAAGTTTTCTTTCTCTGATTTTTTCATAGAACCTCAA
>NW_016811291.1:0-1164 GCF_001698545.2 Rhinopithecus bieti
GGTCACCGAGGCTGGAGTGCAGTGGCACGATCTCGGTTCACTGCAACCTCTGCCTCCAGGGTTCAAGCAATTCTTCTACCTCAGTCTCCTGAGTAGCTGGAATTACAGGAGCACACCACACCTGGTTAATTTTGTATGTTTTTTTTTTTTTTTTTTTTTAGACACTGGATTTCACCACATTGGCTAGGCTGGTCTCAAATTCCTGACCTCAAGTGATTCACCCACCTCTGCCTCCCAAATTTCTGGGATTACAGGCATGTGCCCCCACGCCTGGCCTAATTTTTGTATTTTTGGCAGAGATGTGGTTTCACCATGTTGGCCAGGCTGGTCTCAGCTCCTGACCTTAGGTGATCTGCCTGCCTTGGCCTCCCAAAGTGTGGAGAATACAGGCATAAGCCAATGCACCCGGCCATTAACACTTTTTGGTCCATGGAAATTATTCTGGCACTGGTTTATAGAACCTCACATGGGGTCAGGTAGAATTGAAGGGGACTCCAATATCCTTGCAGATGGGATGTGCACTGCTTAGCAAGAGTACGGAGGTGGAGTGCATGGGGTTTGAGTTTTTATTGGGGAAATGAAGCCGAAATCTTGGGTGCATGACCAGGTGATATATGCAACGAGAGAGGGTCTCACTGTGCTGCCTAGGCTAAAGTAGGCTTAGATCCTCCTGCGTCTGCCCCTAACCAGTCCTTAGTAGCAGGGACTACATGTGAATATTATTAACCTATGCACAGAAAGAGGAAAGTACAGACTGTTCTTAGATTCATGCCCCACCCTCGGTTACATTTGTGTTTTAGATGAACAATGTGTTTGAGACGTACTTGAAGAACAAATGATTTGCTGTTTAGATGTGAGCATCTTTTTTTGCTCCTGATTTTCAATATAGGACAAGGCCGGGTATGGTGGTTCAC
The DNA here is from genome assembly GCF_001698545.2 of Rhinopithecus bieti. Lineage (NCBI taxonomy): Eukaryota > Metazoa > Chordata > Mammalia > Primates > Cercopithecidae > Rhinopithecus > Rhinopithecus bieti. Next base: position 915 of record NW_016811291.1, read on the forward strand.
GCCTGTAATTCCATCATTTGGGTAGGCAGAGACAGGAGGAACACCTGAGGTCAATTGCTTGAGACCAGCCTGGCCAACATGGTGAAACCCCATCTGTACTAAAATACAAAATTTAGCCATTCTAAATTTGTGCTGTTGTTGTGCTGCACGCCTGTAATCCCAGCTACTCAGGAGGATGAGGCGGGAGAATCGCTTGAAGCTGTGAGCTAGAGGTTGCGGTGAGCTGAGATCACACAAGTGAACTCCAGCC
>NW_016811292.1:0-1336 GCF_001698545.2 Rhinopithecus bieti
AGATAACCAGGTAATATCCTGATATAAAAGAACTGTTAAAAGCAATAGGAGATGGGCGTGGTGGCTCATGTCTGTAATCCCAGCACCTTGGGAGGCCGAGGCGGACGGATCACCTGAGGTCGGGAGTTTGAGACCAGCCTGGCCAACATGGAGAAACCCTGTCTCTACTAAAAATACAAAATTAGCTGGGCATGGTGGCACGTGCCTGTAATTCCAGCTACTCGGGAGGCTGAGGCAGGAGAATCGCTTGAACTTGGGAGGCAGAGGTTGCAGTGAGCCAAGATTGCGCCATTGCACCCCAACCTGGGCAACAAGAGTGAAACTCTGTCTCAAAAACAAAAAACCAAAAACAAACAAACAAAAAAACCCAAACAAACAAAAAAAAGCAATAGGAAAAGATCAAGTGCAGAAATAAAATTGGGAAAACTTATATTAAAGAAAGTTAACAAAATAAGGAATACAGATGATTATTAAATAAATGAAAAAACTTAACCTAATATTCAAAGAAATAAAAATTAAAATGAAAAGATATTTTCACTTATCAAGGCAGCAAAAGTTAAGAAGAATGATGATACTCAATGTTGAGAAGGATGCACAACATTAAATTATGATAGTGTGTTTGGAGGGCAGTTTAAAAATGTTCAAAAAGTGTATATACGGCTGGGCATGGTGGCTCACGCCTGTAATCCCAGTTCTTTGGGGGGCCGAGGCAGGTGGATCACCTGAGATCAGGAGTTTGAGACCAGCCTGGTCAATGTGGCAAAACCTCATCTCTACTAAAAATACAAAATTTAGCTGGGTGTGGTGGCACATGCCTGTAATCCCAGCTACTTGGGAGGCTGAAGTAGGACAATCGCTTGAACCTGGGAGGTGGAGGTTGCAGTGAGCCCAGATTGCACCACTGCACTCCAGCCTGAGTGACAGAGTGAGACTGTCTCAAAAAAAAAAAAAAAGAAAAAAGTGTATATACTGTACTCTTGGAGTGTACCTTAAGAAAGCCACTCATATATGTGCAAAAATATAAGGGCATACTATCATATTGTTCTTTTAAAAAATTTAAAAATTCAGATGGTAATTTTATTAAAAGCAATCTTCCATAATGCTTTCAAAAATATACCAATTCAGGCCGGGCACAGTGGCTCACGCCTGTAATCCCAGAACTTTGGGAGGCAGAGGCAGGTGAATCACCTGTGGTCAGGAGTTCCAGACCAGCCTGGCTAACATGGTGAAACCCCATCGCTGCTAAAAATACAAAAAATCAAGCAGGTGTGGTGGCATGTGCCTGTAATCTCAGCTACTTGGGAGCCTGAGGCAGGAGGATCATGTGGACCCGGGT
>NW_016811293.1:0-759 GCF_001698545.2 Rhinopithecus bieti
ATTCATTCATTCTTCACTCAACGTATATTTATTGAGCCAGTCAGTATCCCAGGTGCTGGGGATACAGCAGAAAATAAGACAGACAAAAATCTCTGCCTTTAATGAAGACCGTGTTCTAGTGGAGGGAAACAGACCATAAACAGATTAATACCAGAACTCCAGCAGGTCTGGGGGAGATAAGGGTTATAGACCAACCTGCAGTAGGGAGAGGGGAGGAGGGAGGGAGGAAGGGATGGGGAGAGAGAGAGGGAGGGAGAGAGACAGAGAAATAGAGAGACACACTCAGAGGTAAGGGCTGGGAGACAGAGACAGAGAGAGATTGAAAGAGATAGAGACAAAGCATAGACAGAGCGAGATGAGATTGAAATGAGAGGTGACAGAGAGACTCAGAAAGTCAAACCCTAAGAGAGAGAACCCAAGACTTCCTGGTCCCCAGAGGTGTCTGTCCTGGCCAGGGTCTCCATGAGGCTGACTAACAGCTCTGGTCCCTGTTCTCTGACATCCTTATATCCTTTTTATTTTTACTTTTTTTTTAGACAGGGTCTCACTATTTCACTGAGGCTGGAGTGCAGTGGCGCCATCATTGCTCATTGCAGCCTCTACCTCCTGGGCTCAATTCCCTCAGCCTCCTGGGTAGTTGGAACCATGGGCATATGCGATCACGCCCAGCTAGTTTTTAAATTTGTTGTAGAGACAGGGTCTCACTATGTTGCTCAGGCTCGTCTTGAATTCCTGGCCTCAAGCGATCCTCCTACCTTG
>NW_016811294.1:0-1544 GCF_001698545.2 Rhinopithecus bieti
CCCTTCCTTTTTTTTTGAGATAGTCTCGCACTGTTGCCCAGGCAGGAATGCAGTGGCACAATCTCAGCTCACTGAAACCTCTGCCTCCTGGATTCAAGCGATTCTTGTGTCTCAGCCTCTTGAGTAGCTGGGATTACAAGCGCATGCCACCATGCCTGGCTAATTTTTTGTATTTTTAGTAGAGATAGGGTTTCACTGTGTTGGCCAGGCTGGTCTCGAATGCCTGACCTCATGAACCTCCCGCCTTGCCTCCCAAAGTGCTGGGATTACAGGCGTGAGCCACCAAGCCTGGCCTCTTTCTTTTTTCTTTCCTTTTTTTTTTTTTTTTTCAAATGAGACAAGGTCTCACTCTGTCACCCAGACTAGAGTGCAGTGGCATAATCACAGCTTACTGCAACCTTGACCTCTCAGGCTCAAGTGATCCTCCTACCTCAGCCTCCCAAATAGTCAGGACTATAGGCATATGCCACCCCACCTGGCTAATTTTTTAGTTTTTTTTTTTTTTTTTTTTTTGTAGAGACAGGTTTTTACCATGTTGCCCAGGCTGGTCTCAAACTCCTGGCCTCAAAGGGTTCACCCACCTCAGCCTCCCAAAGTGCTGAGATTACTAGCATGAGCCACTGCACCCTGCCCCAAAGCTTTATTTCAAAGCATACCTGTTTTGTTCTAGCATAATCATTGCCTTTCCTACTTCATTTCATACATCAAAATATGTTTTGGGTGGATCCAAAATTTAAGGATTAAAAGTCATAAAAATTGTTAAAAGAAAATGTGAGTGAATATGTGTATGCCTCTGGAACGGAAATGGGTTTTCTAAGCATTATATTTTGAAGCTCAGAAGCCAAAAGGAAAGTGTGGATAAATTTGACTACATAAAATCAGTACAATCTTCTATATATTAATTGTTGCCCCTAGGAAAGAACCCCATAAAACATAGTCAAAGTTGAACAGTACACTAGGATACAATGTCTACAAAACCAGAGCAAAGAGGGAATAGCCATGAAACTGAAAGAACTCTCACAAATTGATAAAAAACAGCTAACAATCCAATAGGAAAATACGTAGTAAAAAGGCAATAGTAAAGACATTTAAGAGGCCAAGGTGGGAAGATTGCTTGAAGCCAAGAGTTCTGAGATCATCCTGGGCAACATAGCAAGACCTCGCCTTTACACAATTTTTTTTTTTTTTAGTAGCTTGGTGTGGTGGCATCCACCTGTAGTCCCAGGTACTCAGGAGGCTGAGGTGGAAGGATGGCTTGCGCCCAGGAGGTCGAGGCTGCAGTGAGCTGTGATCTTGCCACTGCACTCCAGCCTGAGCAACACAGCGAGACCCTGTCTCTGAAAAGAAAAAAATAAGAAATGCAAATTGTCCCCCAAATTATGAAAAAATAAGCTTACTACTAATCAAAGAAACATAGATTAAAACTATAATGAGATATCATTTTTTAATTTATTGATTGTGGAAAGACAAAAGTACAAGATGATACCAGAGGATGACAAGGGGTAAACAAGTAGTTTATTTATTTCTTAAACATAATCTTTTTT
>NW_016811295.1:0-1634 GCF_001698545.2 Rhinopithecus bieti
CTCAAAAAAAAAAAAAAAAAAAAGCCAGGCGTGGTGGCTCATGCCTGTAATCCTAGCACTTTGCGAGGCCAAGCGGGCGGATTGCCTGAGCTCAAGAGTTCGAGACCAGCCTGGACAATATGGTGAAACTCTGTCTCTACTAAATATAAAAAATTAGCTAGGCACAGAGGTGGGCATGGAGGCGTGCACCTGTAATCCCAGCTACTTGGGATGCAGAGACAGAAGAACTGCTTGAACCTGGGAGGCGGAGGTTGCAGTGAGCCGCCACTGTACTCCAGCCTGGGCAACAGAGAGAGAATCCATCTCAAAAAAAAAAAAAGAAAGAAAAAGTTGCAAACGCATATACCTTTGACCTAGCAAATCCATTTTTGGGGAATTTATCCTACAAACACTTGTATACATGTAAAAAGAGCTAAGTTCATGGTTATTTCATGAAGCATTATTTATAATAGCAAAAGAAAGGGACCACCCAAACATCTATGATTGCTTAAAAAATCATGGTATATCAGCCGGGTGCAGTGGCTCAAGCCTGTAATCCCAGCACTTTGGGAGGCTGAGGTGGGCAGATCACCTGAGGTCGGGAGTTCGAGACCAGTCTGACCAAGATGGAGAAACCCTGTCTCTACTTTAAAAACACAAAATTAGCCAGGTGTCATGGCACATGCCTGTAATTCCAGCTACTTAGGAGGCTGAGGCAGGATAATCGCTTGAACCTGGAAGTTGGAGGTTGTGGTGAGCCGAGATCACACCATTGCACTCCAGCCTGGGCAACGAGAGAAACTTCATCTCAAAAAAAAAAAAAAAAAAAAAATGGTATATTGACACAATGCAGTATCACATAATTATAAAACACAAGGAGGGGTCAGGCACAGTGGCTCACGCCTGTAATTCCAGCACTTTGGGAGGCCGAGGTGGGCAGATCACCTGAAGTCAGGAGTTGACGACCAACCTGGCCAACATGGTGAAACCCTGTCTCCACTAAAAATACAAAAAGTAGCCAGGCATCATGGCAGATAACTATAATCCCAGCTATTCGGGAAGCCAAGGCAGGAGAACTGCTTGAACCCAGGAGGCAGAGGTTGGAGTGAGCCAAGACTGCACCACTGCACTCCAGCCTGGGTGACAGAGCAAGACTCTGCCTCAAAAAAAAAAAAAAAAGGCAGGGATGAAACTGCATGTATTGATACAGAAAGTTTGCCAAGGGATACTGTTGAGTGAAAAAGTAAGTGTACTGTATATATCACGCCGCATTTTGGTTGAGAGAATATGATAATCTATACTTACATTTGCTTTGCATAAAGTCTTTGGAAGAGTATTAAAAATCCATCAACAGTGGCTACTTATGGAATAGGATGGTGTTATGAGCTGAATTGTGTGTGGCCCCCTGACCCCAAACTCATATATTCAAGTCCTAACCAGTACCTCAGAATGTGACCTGATTTTGAAATAAGGTTGCTACAGCTGTAGTTAAGATGAGGTCACTAGGGTGGGCCCTAATCCTTGTACTTCATTATACTTTCTGAGTTTTGAACCCAGATTCACTTTTCAAAAAGTTAAAAAATTTACGTCGTGCAGGATCTGGATGTTATTTAAAAAAAATAGTCAGGCGTGGTGGCTCAAGCCTGTAATCCCAG
>NW_016811296.1:0-2599 GCF_001698545.2 Rhinopithecus bieti
AACCCTCCCACCCCACCCTTATGTGGTGTATGCACTGCCCTGATAAATGCTGTTCTTGGCAAAGCCTCACACAAAATTCAGTCTGGAGATCCTTCTTCTCTTGCTGTCATCCTCCATTACTCCTTTGAGGAATTAGAGGCTGTAAAATGAAGATCTGCACCAGTGCAGATAACAGACTCCCATTTTTTTACCTCACCTATTTAAAAGCAGGTGAGAGATGAAGTTTCTAAACACTTGCCATTGTTTCTTTATCTTTTCCAAATAGGCAAATAGGTATAACATATAGCTTTTGGATCTTACTAGGCTCATGAGCTTTTTCAAAATGGACAGGCAATATGTACATAGAAATTATGTCATTAGGCATGGCCCCAGAAGAACACAGGTTAGTTTCTGTGTGTGCACACACAAGTGTGTGCTTTACAAAATTGAGGAAGCAGGTGAAATTTGTCTTCATTGTCAACCAACAAATATGTACTAAGCACTCACTACATGGAAGGCACTTCTCTAGATACTATGCATATAACAGTGAATACAAAAGACAAAAATTATTAACTTCATAGGGGCTTACATTCCAGTGAATTGCAAGAGAACATAAAGAAATAAAATTAAACAGAAAAAGGATGATGAGCATCAGAGGGGCAAGTGACTTGAAATTTAAAATAAAGTGGTCATGTAGGCTTCATAAGGAGGAAGAAGACATTTGAGAAAAATACTGAAATATATGAGGGGGCAAGCTCCATAGATATTAGCAAAAAGAACACTTCAAGCAGAGGAAACAGAAAGTGCAAAATACCTGAGGTAGCAGCATGTCTGTCATGTTTGAAGAACAGAAAAGGGACCTGTATTTCTGGAGCCAAATGAATGATGAAGAAATAGTAGGAAATAAGGTTGTGAAGCAATGGGACCCAAGGTGGAGGTAGGGAACAATCAGAGGGAGGCCATGTTAAGAATCTTTGCAAGGTCTGTGTTTTACTCTGAGTGATACAGAAAGTCACTGAAGAAAGCTCAGCAGAAAAATGATATGATTTCATATACTTAAAATGATAACTCTGGCTACTGTGATGAGTGAATGGAAGCAAGGATAGAAGAAGGGAGGACTTTTAGAAAGCTATTGGAATAATCCAAATGAGGAGTGATGGTGGTCTCAATCAGGGTGTCCTTAGTGGCCATTGTGAATCTGAGGCAAGCATAGATATAGTGGGCTATAGTAAGTGAATGCAGGTATGTCAAAGGAGAATATATTGGGGCTAGGCTGACCATGTGTTCTGATTTATTTAAAGTTTCTATTAATATCTGTTGTCTAGGTGTAATTCCAAAGCACTATTTCTCTCTAAAAAGTGCCCTTGCTTGGATAATCAATTACACAGTCATTCTAGTTATAGCTGAAGAGATGTGGAAATGAATTTGGCTGAGATCTTGGACTTGGCCTTAGATATGTTTGTATGGTAAGTTGTAGGTCATTTGTCTTTATTTACCCTGATAGCAGGCATACATTATTTGTAATATGTTTTTGCTTTTTTTCTGAATAATACATACTCATTTTCTAAATTAGAAAAAATAATAAAAGAAGCTGACACAATCCTATTCTTATGGTAAATTATTGAATAATATGACATACTGTGAACCCCAAAAATCTGAGCCAGGTCTCAGTTAATTTAGGAAGTTTATTTTCCCAAGGTTGAGGATGCAGCCTCAGTAAGTCCTGATGATATGTGCACAAGGTGGTCAGGGCACAGCTTGGTTTTATGCATTTTAGGGAAACATGAGATATCAATCAATATATGTAAAAAGTACATTAGTTCTGTCCAGAAATGTGGAGACAACTCAAAGTAAGCCCCCCCTCCCCCACTGGGGGCTTCCAGGTCACAGGTAGATGAGAGACAGATGGTTGCATTCTTTTGAGTTTCTGGTAAGTCTTTCCAAAACAGGCAATCAGAATATGCATCTATCTCTGTGAGCAGAGGGAAGACTTTGAATGAGAGGCAGATTTGCCTTGAGGGGTTCCCAGCTTGAAGGGGCCCCAGATATTTTCCATTCACAACACATAAACTGGATCTCTACATATATGCTTCTTTTAAAATATCATGTCCCAGTGAGATATCCATATAAATCCTATTATTCTACAGTAGCCATTAATATGAATGATTACTTTGTACCAGAGAATATTCTAAGCATTAAACTTATTATAATTCATATAACCTTTCCAACCACCTTATTCAGCAGGTATAATTATCCCGACTTTGTTGATGAGGGAACTGCGGTTCTCAGTCATGTACTAAAGTTGACTGATATCAAAAACACTGTAAATAGTGGAGCCAGGATTCAAACCATATAGTTATAGCTCAGACCATGTGTTCTTTTTTTTTTAATTTATTTTTATTATACTATAAGTTCTAGGGTACATGTGCATAACGTGCAGGTTTGTTACATATGTGTATTTGTGCCATGTTGGTGTGCTGCACCCATCAACTCGTCAGCACCCATCAATTCATCATCTATATCATCTATAACTCCCCCGATGCAATCCCTCCCCCTTCCCCCCTCAAAATGATATGCCCCAGTATGTGATGTTCCACTTCCCGAGTCCAAGTGATCTCAT
>NW_016811297.1:0-373 GCF_001698545.2 Rhinopithecus bieti
ACACCCCCACACACATGCACACACACACATGCACACACACACATGCACACACCACACATGCACACACACACAAGCACACACACCCCCACACACATGCACACACACACATGCACACACACACAAGCACACACACCCACACACACATGCACACACACACATGCACACACACACATGCACACACACACCCCCACACACATGCACACACACACATGCACACACACACCCCCACACACATGCACACACACACATGCACACACACACCCCCACACACATGCACACACACACATGCACACACACACCCCACACACATGCACACACACACATGCACACACACACCCCACACACATGCACACACACACATGCACACACACAC
>NW_016811298.1:0-1372 GCF_001698545.2 Rhinopithecus bieti
TCAGCCTTTATATTTAAACAAATAGAGAATTAATTGGAGAAAAAAAGGAACACTACATAATGAGACAGGATCAACATACCAGGAAGACATAATGTTTCTAAATATGTAGGTATCAAACAATAGATACATCAAAATATAATACATGTAGCAAAAACTGAGAGAGCTGTTTTTGCAGTACTAGAATCCAACAATTAGTTGGGGACTTTAATACCCCACTCCCATCAACTGATAGAACTATTACGCAGAAAATTCAGCATAGATATAGGAGAACTGAACAACATAATCAACCAACAGAATCTAGTTAATATAAATATATAGAATACTCCACCCAACATCAGCAGCATAGGTATTTTACTAGCACCATGGACCACCCACCAAAGTAGAACATATTCTGGGAGAAAAAACAAACCTCAATAAACATAAAAGAATTTAAATGATAGAGTGTGTTTTCAGACCATAATGAAATCAAACTCGAAATCAATAGCAAAACAAACAAACAAACCCAGAAAAATCTCCATTAGAAATTAAGCAACACAATTATAAATAATCCATGGGTCAAAGAAGAAGTCTTACACAAAAAAATGAATAAAAATGAAAACAGCACATATTAAAATATGTGGAACGCAGCTAACAGTGCTGAGAGAAATTTGTGACAAATGTCTTTACATAGATGGAATTAAATGCTAAGTAATTAGAAAAGACAGTATGTCTTGAATCAATAATTTAAGTTCACACCTCAAGAAATTAGAAGAGCAAAATAAACCCAAAGAAAGTAGGACAGAAATAATAAAGATAACAAAATTAAAAACAGAAAAGCAAAGGAAAATCAATGAAACAAAAATCTAATTCTTAAAAAATTCAATAAATTTTTGAATGCAATAAATAGCAAGTCCGACAAAGAGAAGATACAAACCACTAATATCAGAAATGAAACAGGACATTAATATTGATCCTGTAGCCATTAAAAGAATAATAAGGAACTACTACAAATACATTTACACTAAAAAATTAGACAACTTAGAAGAAATGGATCAATTCCTCAAAACCACAAACTATCAAAACCGAGATGAAACAGATAATCTGAAAAGTCCCATAACTAATAAAGAAATGGAATTCATCAATTAAAACCTTCTGAAAACAGAACTCTCTGGGCCCAGATGGCTTCACTGGAGAATTCTACTGAACATTTAAAGAATTAACATCAATCTTACACAGGCTTTTCCAAAAAATAGAAAGGAAATAAATACTTCCAAACTCATTTTATGAGGCCAGTATTACCCTGACCAAAATCAGACAAAGGCAGTACAAAATAAGAATACTATGGCTGGGCACAGTGGCTCACGCCTGTAATCTCAGCACTTTGGGAGGCTGA
>NW_016811299.1:0-835 GCF_001698545.2 Rhinopithecus bieti
GATCAGTTTGGTAGCACTGTTTTTGGGGAATCTGATGAGGAATATTTTTCATTGCTTTGAAGCCTACGGTGACAAAGGAAATATCCTCAGATCAAAACTAGAAAGAAGCTTTCTGAGAAACTTCGTCATCATGTGTGAATTCATCTCATAGAGTTACACATTTCCTTTCAAGGAGCATTTTGCTAACACTGCTTTTGTGGAATCTGTAAATTGATATTGGGGAGTAAATTGGGGTCTATGGTGAAAAAGGATATATCCTCACATACAAACTAGAAAGACGTTTTTTGATAAACTGCTTTTTGATGTGTGAATTCGTCTCAGAGAGTTACAATGTTGTTTTCATTGAGCAGTTTGCTAACACTGTTTTCTTGGAATCTGCAATCAGATATTTCAGACCACATTGAAGGTTATGGTGACAAAGAAAGTATCCTCATAAAAAAACTAGAAAAGTCTTCTGAGAAACTGGTTTGTGTTTTCTGAATTCATCTCACAGAGTTACACCATTCTTTCATGGAGAAGTTTAATACCACTGTTTTTGGGGAAGGTGAGAGGGGATATTTTTGATTGCCTTGAATCCTATGGTGAAAAAGGAAATACCCTCAGATAAAGACAAGAAAGAAACTTTCTGACAAACTTCTTTGTGATGTGCGTATTTATCTCACAGAGTGGCACGTTTCTTTTCTTAGAACAGCCTGGTAAACTGTTTTCATGGAATCTGCTATAGGATATCTGGGAGCACATTGAAGCCTATGGTGGCAAAGGAAATATCCTCAGGCAAAAACTAGAAAGAAGCTTTCTATGAAACTGATTTCTGACTTGTGAGTTCATCTAACAG
>NW_016811300.1:0-694 GCF_001698545.2 Rhinopithecus bieti
TGGTGGTGGTGATGGTGATGTGATGGTGGTGGTGATGGTGGTGATGGTGGTGGTGATGGTAGTGGTGGTGATGTGATGGTGGTGATGGTTATGGTGGTAGTGGTGATGTGATGGTGGTGGTGATGGTGATGGTGGTGGTGGTGGTGGTGTGATGGTGGTGGTGGTGATGGTGATGGTGGTGATGGTGGCGGTGATGGTGGTGGTGGTAGTGGTGATGGTGGTGATGGTGGTGGTGGTGGTGATGGTAGTGATGATGGTGGTGGTGGTGATGGTGATGGTCATGGTGGTGGTGGTGGTGGTGGTGTGATGGTGATGTGATGGTGGTGGTGATGGTGGTGGTGATGGTAGTGGTGGTGATGTGATGGTGGTGATGGTTATGGTGGTGGTGGTGATGGTGGTGATGGTGGTAGTGGTGATGTGATGGTGGTGGTGATGGTGATGGTGGTGGTGGTGGTGTGATGGTGGTGGTGGTGATGGTGGTGATGGTGGTGGTGGTGGTGATGGTGGTGATGGTGGTGATGGTGATGGTGGTAATGGTGATGGTGGTGGTGATGGTGGTGGTGGTGGTAGTAGTGATGGTGGTGGTGGAGATGGTGCTGATGCTGGTGTTGGTGTTGGTGCTGGTGGTGGTGGTGATGGTGGCGGTGATGGTGGTGGTGGTGGTGGTGGTAGTGGTGATGGTGATGGTGGTGAT
>NW_016811301.1:0-1221 GCF_001698545.2 Rhinopithecus bieti
GCATATTGTGACACTATTTACAATAGCAAAGACTTGGAACCAACCCAAATGCCTATCAATGATAGACTGGATAAACAAAATGTGGCACATATAACCATGGAATACTATGCAGCTACGAAAAGAATGAGTTCATGTAATTTGCAGGGACACGGATGAAGCTGGAAATCATCATTCTGAGCAAACTATCACAAGGATGGAAAACCAAACACTGTATGTTCTCACTCATAGGTGGGAATTGAACAGTGAGAACACTTGGTCACAGGGTGGGGAACATCACACACCAGGGCCTGTCATGGGGTGGAGGGTAGGGGAGGGATGGAAAATACCTAAAGTAAATGATGGGTTGATGGGTGCAGCGGGCCAGCATGGCACATGTATATGTATGTAACCAGCCTGCACGTTGTGCACATGTACCCTAGAACTTAAAGTATAAAAAACAAAACAAAACAAAACAAACAAACAAAAAAGCAATAATGGAAACATGACATACCAAAACCTATAGGATATAGCTAAAGGAATAGTAAGAGGAAAGTTTATAGCTATAACTGCCTATATCAAAAAAGAAGAAAATTTCAAATAAGCATCCTAATAATGCATCATAAAGAATTAGAACAATAACAAACAAATCCAAAATTAGTAAAATAAAACTAATAACAGATATTAGAACAGAAATAAATGAAATTGAAATTAAGTAAACAATACAAAAGATCAAGAAAATGAGAAATTTGTTTGTTGAAATGATAAGCAAAATTGACAAATCTTTAGCCAGACCAACTAAGAAAAAAGAGAAGACCAAAATAAATAAAATTAGAGATAAAATAGAGGCATTACAACCAATACCACAGAAATTCAAAAGATCATTAGTGGCTACTATGAGCAACTGCCAATAAATTGGAAATCTAGAAGAAATGGACACATTCCTAGATACATACAACCTATCAAGATTGAACCATTAAGAAATCCAAAACCTGAACAGACCAATAACAAGTAATGTGACAAAAGCCACAATAAAAAACTATCTCAAGAAATGAAACTTGAAAAAAATGTCCAGGACACGGTGACTTCACTGCTGAATTCTACCAAACATTTAAAAACCTAGTACCCATCCTACTCAAACTTCTCTGAAAAATACAGTAAGAGGGAGTGCTTCCTGACTCATTCTACAAGGCTAGTGTTTCTCAGATAGCAAAAGCAGAAAAGACACGTGAAAAAAAAAAAAAA
>NW_016811302.1:0-3999 GCF_001698545.2 Rhinopithecus bieti
GGTGTTCCCGAATGTCCCTTCACGGAGCCGTCAATGACAGAGTTTCCAAAGAGCATAATATAAAGAAGGTTTTATCTATGTTAGATGAATAAACCTAGCAAAAAGCAGATTCACAGGAAGCTTCTTTCGCGTTTTTATCTGAACATATTTCCTTTTTCGCCATAGTCCTGAATGTGCTCCCAAACATCCCTTCGCAGATATGTCCATGACAGAGTTTTCAAGCTGCATAATGTAGAGAAAGCTTTATCTATGTGAGATGAATACACATATCACAGAACAGTTTCACAGAAAGAGTTTCCCCGGTGCTGTATGAGAAGAGAGGTGTAACACTGTGTGTGGAATGCACACGTCAAAAAGCTGTTCCTCGGAAGGCTTCTCTCCAGTTTCTATGTGAACATATTTCCTTTTTCACCGGAAGCCTCAAAGCACTCACGAATATCCCTTCGCACGCTAAATATAAACAGTGTTAGAAAGCTGCTCAATGAAAAGAGAAGCTTAACTGAGGGAGACGAATTCATGCCACACAGAGCAGTTTCACAGAAACTTCCTTCTGGTATTTATCTGAGAGTATTTCTTATTCAGCATATTCTGAAGAGCTTTCCCAAAAGTCCTTTCTCAGGTTACACAGAAACAGTGATTGCAAACTGTTCAATCCAAAGAATGATTTAACTCTATGAGATGAATACACACATTATGAAGCACTTGCTCAGAAAACTTCCCCCCGGTTTTCAACGGAAGGCATTTCCTTGCTCACCACAGGCCTCTGGGAGCTGCTTAATATCTCTTTGCAGATTCCTCACAGACAGAGTTTCCAAATTGGGCAATGCAAAGTAAGCTGTAACTCTGTGAAGTGAAAGGACATATCAGAGAACAGTTTCTTGGAACGTTTCTTTCTGGGTTTTATTTGAGGATATTTCACTTTTTGCCATAGTCTTCAATGCGCTCCGAAATATCACTTTTTCGGTTTTACAGGACCAGTGTTTAAACACTGCCTTTGAGAAAAGAGGTATAACTCTCCGAGTGAAAAGCAAACATCACAAAGCAATTTCTCAGAAAGTTTCTCTCCAGTTTTTATCTGAAGATATTTCTTTTTTCACTGCAGGCCTGAATGTGTTCCTGAATGTCCCTTCACGGATCTTCCCATGAAGGAGTTTCCAACCTGCGTAATATAGAGAAAGTTTTATCTATGTGAGATGAATACACATATCTATCACAAAGCAGTTTCATAGGAAGCTTCTTTCCAGTTTTTGTCTGAGGATATTTCCTTTTTCACCATAGTCGTCCATATGGTGAATGTCTCTTGGGAGCTTTTTCTCGAAAAGTGATTCCCGAATCCTCTATGAGAAAGAAGGAATATCTCTCTGAGTGGAATGCACACGTCACAAGGCAGCTCCTCAGAAAGTTTCTCTCCCGTTTCTATCTGAAGATATTTCTGTTTTCACCATAAGCCTCAAAGCGTTCCCGAATACCCCTTCATACGCTAAACACAAATGGTGTTAGAAAACTACTCAATGAAAAGAGAAGCTTAACTGAGAGAGAAAAATTCTCATGACACATAGCTGTTTCACTGAAAGCTTCCTGCTTTTTTTTTATCTGAGGATATTTATTTCTCTGCATTCTAAGGAGCATTCCCAAATGTCCTTCCTCATTCCACAGAAACAGTGATATCAAACTGCTGAATCCAAAGACTGTTTTGACTCTGTGAGATGAATACACACATCACAAAGCGGTTGCTCAGAGAGTTTCTCTCCAGTTTTCATCGGAAGACATTTCCTTGCTCACGACGGACCTCCGGGCGCCACTTAATATCGTTTCGCAGATTCATCAAAGACAGAGTTTCCAAACTGGACAACGTAGAGTAAACTTTAACTCTGTGAAATGAATGGACATATCAGAGAATATTTTCTTGGAACGCTTCTTTCTGGGTTTTATTTGAGGATATTTCACTTTTCACCAGTCTTCAATGCGCTCCGAAATATCACTTTTTCGATTTTATGGGAACAGTGTTCAAACACTGCCTTATGAGAAAAGAGGTATAATTCCCTGAGTGGAATGCACACATCACAAAGCAGTTTCTCAGAAAGCTTCTCTCCAGTTTTTATCTGACGATATTTCCTTTTTCACCATAGGCCTGAATGTGCTCCCGAATATCCCTTCATGGATCCGTCCATGACGGAGTTTCCAAACTGTGAAATATAAAGAAAGATTTATCTATGTGAGATGAATAAACATAGCAAAAACCAGTCTCACAGAAAGTTCTTTCCAGTTTTTATCTGAAGATATTTCCTTTTTCACCATAGTCCTGAATGTGCTCCCGAATATCCTTTCACGGATCCCTTCACGACAGGACTTCCAAGCTGCATAATGTAAAGAAAGCTTTATCTTTGTGAGATGAATACACATATCACAGAACAGTTCAACAGAAAGGGTTTCCAAGATGCTGTAAGAAAACGGAGGTATAACACTGTGAGTGGGATGCACACGTCACAAAGCAGTTCTTGGGAAAGTTTCTCTCCAGTTTCTATCTGAAGATATTTCCTTTTTCACCTTAGGCCTGAATGTGCTCCCGAATGTCCCTTCACAGATCCGTCCATGACGGAGTTTCCAAACTGCATAATATAAAGAAAGTTTTATCTATGTGAGATGAAGAAACATAGCAAAAATCAGATTCACAGACAGTTTCTTTACAGTTTTTATCAGAAGATATTTCCTTTTTCACCATAGTCCTGAATGAGCTCCCGAATGTCCCTTCGTGGATCCGTCCATAACAGAGTTTCCAACCTGCGTAATGTAAAGAAAGCTTTGTCTATGTGAGATGAATACACATGGCACAGAGCACTTCCACAGACAGCTTCTTTTCAGTTTTTGTCTGAGGCTATTTCCCTTTACACCATAGGTGTCAATATGCTCCCAGATATCCCTTGGTACCTTTTCCTCTGAAAGGGTTTCTCCGATGCTGTATGAGAAGAGTGATATAATACTGTGAGTGGAATGCACACGTCACAAAGCAGTTCCTCGGAAAGCTTCTTTATCTGTGTGAGATGAATAAGCATATCTATCACAAACCAGTTTCACAGAAATCTTCTGTCCAGTTTTTGTATGAGGATATTTCCTTTTTCACCATAGCCGTCCAAATACTCCTGAATGTCCCTTGGTAACTTTGTCTCCAAAAGGGATTCCCCAGTCCTCTATGAGAAGAAAGGTACAACTCTGTGAGTGGAATGCACATGTCACAAAGCAGCTCCTCGGAAACCTTCTCTCCAGTTTCTAAGCAGTGTAATGTAAAGAAAGCATTGTAGATGTGAGATGAATATACATATCACAGAACAGTTTCAGAGAAAGGCTTTCCCCGATGCTGTATGAGAAAAGAGGTATAACACTGTGAGTGGAATGCACACGTCACAAAGCAGTTCCTCAGAAAGCTTCTCTCCAGTTTCTATCTGAAGATATTTCCGTTTTCACCATAATCCTCAAAGCGCTCCCGAATATCCCTAAACAGACAAAACAAAAACAGTGTTAGAATACAGCTCAGTTAAAAAGAAGCTTAACTGTGGGAGTGGAATTTACACGACACAGAGCAGTTTCACAGAAAGCTTTCTTCTGGTTTTTATCTGAGGGTATTTCTTTTTCAGCACCTTCTAAAGTGCGTTCCCAAATGTCCTTTCTCAGGTTCCACAGAAACAGTGATTTCAAACTGCTGAATCCAAAGAATGCTTTAACTCTATGAGATGAATACACACATCACAGAGCACTTGCTAAGAAAGTTTTTTTCCAGTTTTCAACGGAAAACATTTTCTTGCTCACCACAGACCGCCGGGCCCGACATAATACCCCTTCGCAGATTCCTCAAAGACAGAGTTTCCAAACTGGGCAAGGTAGAGTTAGCTTTAACTCTGTGAAATGAATGCCCATCTCAGAGAGGAGTTTCTTGGAACGTTTTTTTCTGGATTTTATTTGAGAATATTTCACTTCTCACCATAGTCTTCAATGCGCTCTGAA
>NW_016811302.1:6442-8106 GCF_001698545.2 Rhinopithecus bieti
TTCATAGAAAGCTTCTTTCCAGTTTTATCTAAAGATATTTCCTTTTTCACCATAGGCCTGAAGGTGCTCCTGAATGTCCCTTCACGGATCCGTCCGTGACGGAGTTTCCAAACTGCGCAATATAAAGAAAGTTTTATCTATGTGAGATGAATAAACATATCTTTCACAAAGCTTATTTCCAGTTGGTGTCTGAGGATATTTCTTTTTTCACCATAGCCGTCCATGGACTCCCGAATGTCCCTTGGGAGCTTTTTCTTTAAGAGGAATTCCCCAATCCTCTATGAAAAGAAAAGTATAACTCTGTGAGTGGAATGCACACGTCACAAAGCAACTCCTCGGAAAGCTTCTCTGCAGTTTCTATCTGAAGATATTTCCGTTTTCATCATAAGTCTCAAAGCGCTCCCGAATATCCCTTCACAGACTAAACAAAAACAGTGTTAGAATAGTGCTCAATGAAAAGAGAAGCTTAACTGTGCGAGTTGAATTCACACGACACAGAGCACTTTCACACAAAGCTTCCTTCTGGTATTTATCTGAAGGTATTTCTTATTCAGCATATTCTAAAGAGCGTTCCCAAATGTCCTTCAACAGATTCCACAGAAACAGTGATTTCAAACTGTTCAATCCAAAGAATGATTTAACTCTATGAGATGAATATACACATCACAAAGCACTTCCTCAGAAAACTTCCCCCCAGTTTTCAAAGGAAGGCATTTCCTTGCTCACCACAGGCCTCCGGGAGCCACTTAATATCCTTTCGCAGATTCCTGACAGACCGAATTTCCAAACTGGGCAACGTAGAATAAGCTTTTACTCTGTGAAATGAAAGCACAAATCAGAGAACAGTTTCTTGGAACGCTTCTTCCTGGGTTTTATTTGAGGATATTTTACTTTTTGCCATAGTCTTCAATGTGTTCCAAAATATCTCTTTTCAGTTTTACAGGACCAGTGTTCAAACACCACCTTATGAGAAAAGAGGTATAACTCCCTGAGTGTATAATGTAAAGAAAGATTTATCTATGCTGCATAACGTAAAGAAAGCTTTATCTATGTGAGATGAGAAAACATAGCATAAAGCAGATTCTCAGAAAACTTATTTCCAGTTTTTTTCTGAGGATATTTCCTTTTTCACCATAAGCCTGAATGTGCTCACGAATGTCCCTTCAGGGATCCGTCCATGACGGAGTTTCCAAAGTGTGTAATATAAAGAAAATTTTATCTATGTGAAACGCATAAATATATCAATAACAAAGCAGATTCACCGAAAGCTTCTTTCCAGTTTTTATCTGAAGATATTTCCTTTTCCACCATACTACTCAATGTGCCCTGGAATGTCCCTTCACAGATCAGTCCATGACGGAGTTTCCCAGCTGTGTAATGTAAAGAAAGCTTTATCTCTGTGAGATGAATAAAAAAAGCAGATTCACAGAAAGCTTATTTCCAGTTTTAATCTGAAGATATATACTTTTTTACACTAGTCCTGAATGTGCTCCCGAATGTCCCTTAGCGGATCTGTCTGTGAAAGAGTTTCCAAGCTATGTAATGTAAAGGAAGCTTTATCTATGTGACAAGAATACACATATCACAGAGCAGTTTGACAGAAAGCTTCTTTCCAGTTTTTGCCTGAGGCTACTTCCCTTTTCACCATATTCCTGAATGTGCTC
>NW_016811303.1:0-926 GCF_001698545.2 Rhinopithecus bieti
AAATAAATAAAATTACTCATGATAGACCCTTATGATTCTTTTTATTTCTGAGGCATCTGTATTTTCTTCACTATCTGTTTTTTAAAAATTTTAGTCTTTTTTCTTTTTTTCTTAGACTAGTTAAGGGTTTGTCAATTTTGTTTGTTCAAAAAAGCAACTTAGTTTTATTGATTATTTCTTTCATTTTTCTATTCTCTGATTTGTTTCTGTTCTGATTTTATTATTTCTTCCCTTCTGCAAATTTTGGATTTAGTTTGTTCTTTTTCTAATGTCTTGCGATACAATGTTAGATTATTTATTTGACATCTTTCATCTTCTTAAATGTAGGTTTTTATCACTATAAATTTCACTTTTAGAACTGTCTTTGCTGTATTCCATAGGTTTTAGTCTATTGTGTTTCCATTGCCATTTTTCTCAATATATCATTTAATTTACCTTTGGATTTTTCTTTGATACATTGGTTGTTCAGTAGCATGTTGCTTAAGTTCCACAAATTTGTGAATTTTTCAATATTCCTTCTGTTATTAATTTCTAGTTTCATATAATTGTAATCTGAAACCATATGATTTCAATCTTCTCAAATTTGTTAAGACTTGTTTTGTGGCCTAACATATGGTCTATCTTGGAGAAAGTTCTATGTGTGCTAGAAAAAAATGTGGTTTCTGTTGTTGTTAGAAAGAACGTTCTGTATATGTCTATTATGTCCATTAGGTCAAATATGTTGTTCAAGTACAGTATTTCTTTATTAATTTTCTGTCTGCCTGAGCTATCCATTGTTGAAAGTGGGTATTGAAGTCACTTACTATCATTGTATTGCCTGCTCTTTTTTTCTTTTCTTTTCTTCTCTTTTCTTCCTTCCTTCCTTCCTTCCTTCCTTCTTTCTTCCTTCCTTTCTTTCTTTCTTTCTTTCTTTCTTTCTTTTCTTT
>NW_016811304.1:0-1159 GCF_001698545.2 Rhinopithecus bieti
TAAGTGGCAACCGCAGGCCTGTGTTGAGCAAGGAAATTTCTTCCATCAAAATTGTAGAGAAGCTTTCCGTGCAACTCTTTTGTGATGTTTGTATTCATCTCAGTGATTTAAATCATTCTTTGGATTGAGCAGTCAGAAATCACTGTTTCTGTGGAATCTGAGAAAGGACATTTGGAAATGCCCTTTAGAATATACTGAAAAGAAATAACCTCAGACATAAACCAGAAGGAAGCTTTCTGTGAACCTGCTCTGTGTCACATGAATTCCGCTCAAACCGTTAAGCTTCTCTTTTCATTGAGCAGTATCATAACACTGTTTTGTTTAGACTGCGAAAGGATGTTCAGGAGCACTTTGAGGCTTACGGTGAGAAAGGAAAAGTCTTCAGATGGAAACTGGGGAGAGACTTTCTGTGGAGATGCTTTGTGACGTGTGCATTTCACTCACAGAAATATACATTTCTTCTAGAGAATTCTGGAATCCCTTTTGGAGAAAGGGCTGCCAAGAGACATTCAGGAGCTTAGGGAGGGCTATGGTGGAAAAGGAAATATTCTCAGACAAAAGTGGAAAGAAGATTTCTGTGAAACTGGTATGGGTTAGATATATTAATTCATCTCACATAGTTAAAACTTTTCTTATATTATGCAGTATGGAAACTCCATCATGCATGGATACACGAAGGAACATTCGGGAGCACATTCAGGCCTACGGTGAAAGAGGAGATATCTTCAGATAAAACTGGATAGAAGCTTTCTGAGAAACTACGTTGTGATGTATGCATTCCACTCAGGGAGTTACACCTCTTTTCTCACAAAGCAGCGTTTGAACACTGTTCCTGTGAAACCGAAAAAGTGATATTTCAGAGCGCATTGTGGTCTATGGCGGATAGTGAAAAATACTGAAATATAATCGAGGAAGAAGCAATCCAAGAATCTGCTCCCTGATATGTGCATTCATTTCACAGAGTTAATGCTTACTCTATGTTGCCCAGTTTCCAAACTCTGTCTTTGAAGAATCTGTGAAGGGATATTTAGTGACTCCCAGAGGCTTGTGGTGAGCAAGGAAACGTCTTCCATCGAAAATTGGATCACTTGGACTCGGGAAGGGGAACATCACACATCGGGGCCTATCATGGGGAGCGGGGAGTTGGGTGGGATTGCAT
>NW_016811305.1:0-1620 GCF_001698545.2 Rhinopithecus bieti
ATTTATAAAGAAAAGAAAATAAATTTACTTCTTACAGTTCTAGAGGCTGAGAAGTCCAAGGTCTGGCTGGGCGTGGTGGCTCGTGCCTGTAATCCCAGCACTTTGGGAGGCCGAGGCAGGTTGATCACCTGAGGTCAGGAGTTCAAGATCAGCCTGGCTAACATGGCAAAACCCCGTCTCTACTAAAATACAAAAGTAGCTGGGCGTGGTGGTGGGCACCTGTAATCCCAGCTACTCGGGAGGCTGAGGTGAGAGAATCACTTGAACCCGGGAGGCAGAGGTTGTGGTGAGCTGAGATCGTGCCATTGCACTCCAGCCTGGGCAACAAGAAGGAAACTCTATCTCAAAAAAAAAAAAAAAGGAAGTCCAAGGTCAAGGGGCCACATCTGCTGAGAGACTTCTGCTGCATCATAACATGGCAGAAAGCATCACATGGCGAAAGAGCGTGTGTGTGAGAGAGGAAGGGGTCCAAACTCCTCCTTTTTATCAGGAACCCTCTCCCACAACAGCAACATTAATCCATTCATGAAGGCAGAGCTGTCATGACCTAATCACCTCTTAAAAGCCCTACCTCTCAACACTTTTGCATTTGGAGATTAAGTTTCTAACATACGAACTTTGGGGGACACATTCAAACCATAGCATTTCCTTAATAGTCCTATAAGTGTCCTTTTAATTTAAATTTTTTAAAATTTAAATAAGAATATTGATGTTGATACTATATACTGATCTTTTTCAGATTTCCTGTTTTACTTGTATTCATTTGTGTATTTAGTTTTGTACAATTTTATCACATGTATAAGTTTTTATATCCACCACCACAGTGAGGATACAGAACAATTCTATCACCATAACGATCTTCATTGTTGCAATTTTATAACCATAGCTATCTTCTCTTCGTACCCCTTTGTCTTAAAACCCCTGGCAACAATTAATCTAGTCTCTATTTCTTTTTTTTTTTTTTGAGACGGAGTCTCGCTCTGCCGCCCAGGCTGGAGTGCAGTGGCCGGATCTCAGCTCACTGCAAGCTCCGCCTCCCGGGTTTACGCCATTCTCCTGCCTCAGCCTCCCGAGTAACTGGGACCACAGGCGCCCGCCACCTCGCCCGGCTAGTTTTTTGTATTTTTTAGTAGAGACGGGGTTTCACCGTGTTAGCCAGGATGGTCTCGATCTCCTGACCTCGTGATCCGCCCGTCTCGGCCTCCCAAAGTGCTGGGATTACAGGCTTGAGCCACCGCGCCCGGCCCCTCTAGTCTCTATTTCTAAAATTTTGTCATTTCAAAAATGTTATACAAATGGAATCATGTGCAGATGGTCTCTGGCTTACAATGTTTTGACTTAAAATTATTTAACTTTTCCATGGTGCAAAAGTGATACACATGCAGTAGAAACTGTACTTCGAGTATCCATACGACCATTCTGTTTTTTCACATTCAGTTCAGTATTAAATAAATTACATGAAATATTCAATGCTTTATTATAAAATAAGCTTCCTGTTAGATTATGTTGTCCAACTGTGCTAATGTAAGTGTTCTATGCACATTTAAGGTAGGCTAGGCTAAGCTATGATGTTCAGTAGGTTAGGTGTGTTAAATGCATTTTTGAATTATGATATTTTCT
>NW_016811305.1:5550-6620 GCF_001698545.2 Rhinopithecus bieti
TACCCTTTATTTCTTTCTCTTGCCCGATTGTCCTGGCCAGTACTTCCAATACTATGTTGAATAAGAGTGGTGACAGAGGGCATCCTTGTCTTGTGCCAGTTTTCAAGGGGAATGCTTCCAGCTTTTGCCCATTCAGTATGATATTGGCTATGGGTTTGTCATAAGTGGCTCTTATTATTTTGAAGTATGTTCCATCAATATGTAGTTTATTGAGACTTTTTAACAGGAAGGGATGTTGAATTTTATTGAAGGCCTTTTCTGTATCTATTGAGATAATCATGTGCTTTTTGTCTTTAGTTCTGTTTATGTGATGAATTATGTTTATTGATCTGCATATGTGGAACCAGACTTGCATCCTGGGGGTGACGCCAACTTAATTGTGGTAGATAAGCTTTTGATGTGCTGCTGAATTCAGTTTGCCAGTATTTTATTGAGGATTTTGCATCAGTGTTCATCAGGGATATTATTGCCTGATGTGTTTTTGTTGTCGTCGTTGTGTCTTCTTCCAATCCATGAATATGTGGTATCTTTCTATTTATTTGTGTTTTCTTCTACTTCATTCTATAGCACATTAAAAGAATTAGTCACTATGATGAAGTGGGATTTAATCCCTGGATGTAAGGATGGTTCAATATATGCAAATCAACAATTATGATTCACCACATTAACAAAATGAAGAATAAAATCATATCATCATCTCTATAGATGCAGAAAAGCATTTGACAAAATTCAACTGTTTCATGATAAAAACTCTCAACAGAATAGGTATAGAGGGAACTTACCTCAATACAATAAAGGTTATATATGACAAACCCATAGCTAATATCATTCTCAATGGTGAAAAATTGAAAGCTCTCCCTCTAACTAAGATCAGAGATAAGACAAGGATGTCCTTCTCATCACTTCTTTTCAACATAGTTCTGGAAGTCCTGAACTAAGTCCTTTCTATTAGGATGCCTTTTATTTCTTTCTATTGACTAATTGGCTATTAGCCAAGAGAAAGAAAGAAAAGGCATCCTAATAGAAAAGGAAAAGTGAAATTGTTTATTTGCTAATGGCACGCTCTTATA
>NW_016811306.1:0-1164 GCF_001698545.2 Rhinopithecus bieti
TCTGTGATTCGCTCTCTGGGGGAGGAAGAGTGGGGGCGGAGGGTCCCCTGGGCGTGAATGACTGGGACACTGCCCCGGGAACTTACAGCCTGCTCCCAGCTGAATGGGGGGCAGTGGGACCAGAGGGAAGCCGGGACTCCCTTTCCCCGGTGAGATTGACAGGGCTTTGAAACTCCCCAGCTTAGTCCCCCTGGGGCCTGAGGTCCCTACAGTCACTTCTTGGGAGGTATGGGGGCTGCCCAGCTGTGAACATCTGGCCTCAGTGCTGGACATTTTCCGAGAAACCAGGCAGATCCGACTTCCTGGAGGAGTGGAGGAAGGGTCAGGGCTGGGTGGGAGGAGGCGGAGGGCCATCCCAAAGGCCCACAGCAGCCCCTGGGGACCAGCCCGGAACGTGCCGACCACAAGATTTCTGGTCTGGATTGGGCCATTCTAGAGTGAGAACAGGCCTGGGAACTTGGGCGACCTTGTGCCACCCAAGGAAGGAAAAGTGTGTCTGGGGACTTCTGGATGATGTTCCGTTAGAATTCTGAGTGCCATGGATGGCCTGGGAAAGTCACTTAACCTCTTGGAACCTCACAGGGTCCATCTACTAAGTGGGGGCAGGATGGGCCTTTCTTGAAGCTAGATTGAGAGGCTGGTGGGTTTTGAGGCACATATAGCACCTGGCACAGCGCCTGGCACGAGATAAGTGCCTTATCAGTGAGTTGTTTGGTATTTCTTTAAATCTCACATGCACACACACTGAACATTGTTAACAAAAATACAGGCCGGGCGCAGTGGCTCGGGCCTGTAATCCCAGCACTTTGGGAGGCCGAGACAGCCGGATCACGAGGTCAGGAGATCGAGACTGTCCTGGCTAACACGGTGAAACCCCATCTCTACTAAAAAATACAAAAAACTAGCCGGGCGAGGTGGCGGGCTCCTGTAGTCCCAGCTACTCTGGAGGCTGAGGCAGGAGAATGGCGTAAACCCGGGAGGTGGAGCTTGCAGTGAGCTGAGATCCGGCCACCGTGCCCCAGCCTGGGTGACAGAGTAAGACTCTGTCTCAAAAAAAACAAAAAAAACAAAAATACAAGAATAAATTCTTTTTTTTCTTTTTTTTTTTTTGAGACGGAGTCTCGCTGTGTCGCCCAGGCTGGAGTGCAGTGGTGGCCAGATCTC
>NW_016811307.1:0-1748 GCF_001698545.2 Rhinopithecus bieti
TTATACACATACATATTACACATATATTCCTCCTCTGTTTTCAGGATATTCTGAGTGGAATTATGTTGTTACTTTGTTTATAGTAGATTTATTTATTACTAATTTTAATTTCTTTAAATTCTTTATGCTACTGGGGTTTTGTCCTTAGATAAATTATTTACATAATTATTATTATTTTTTTTTTTTTACTTTTTTCCATACCTTTC
This sequence comes from Rhinopithecus bieti, assembly GCF_001698545.2. NCBI lineage: Eukaryota > Metazoa > Chordata > Mammalia > Primates > Cercopithecidae > Rhinopithecus > Rhinopithecus bieti. The sequence goes on from NW_016811307.1 coordinate 207, forward strand.
TTGTTTCTTTCTTCTTTCTTTTTTTTTTTTTTTTTTGTTTTGTTTTTCTTTTTGAGACAGGATCTCACTCTTGTCACCTAAGCCGGAGTGCAGTGGTACGATGACGGCTCACTGCAGCCTCACAACCTAGCCAGGCTCAAGTGACCCTCCCACCTCAGCGTCCTGAGTAGTGCACCACCATGCCTAGCTAACTTTTTTGTGTTTTTTGTAGAGATGGGGTTTCACCATGGTGCCCAGGCTGGTCTCAAACTCCTGGGCTCAAGCAGTCCACCTGCCTCAACCTCCCAAAATACTGGGGAGTGTGAGCCACCATACCTGTCAATTTATACCTTTTTTCCAGTACATTTTCTTTCTTTCTTTTTTTCTTTTTTTAAGACTAGGTCTCGCTCTGTTGCCCAACCTGAAGTGCAGCAGCGTGATGACATCTCACTGCAGCCTCAACCTCTTGGGCTCAAGCAGTCCTCGCATCTTAGCCTCCTGAGTGGCTGGGACCACACACACATCTATCATGCCTAGCTAAATGTTTTTTCATTTTTTGTAGAGATGTGGTCTCACCATGTTGCCCAATCTGGTCTCAAACTCCTGGGCTCACGTGATTCTCCTGCCCCAGCCTCCCGTAGTGCTGGGATTCCAGGCATGAGCCACCACACCTGGCCTAGTATGTTTATTATTTCATGTTTTTCCTACAAAAATATTTAATCGTTCTTGAATTTGTTTTAGTCTCAAGATCGAGTTATGGACCAAGGCACCAAGGGATCATGCTTTTTTTCTTTAATAGTATAATAGTATATCAGTTGTCTGCCCGCTGTTTAATGATATATTTCTTTTTCACTGGTTTGAAATACCATTTTTATAGTACAGTTGGTCCAGCACATCCATGGGTTCAACCAACGGCAAATCCAAAATACTTAAAAAAAGAAATTCCACAAAGTTCCAAAAAGCATACTTGAATTTGCTGTCCATTGAGTGAATCCACAGAAATGAAGTGATGAATAGGCATTGTATTAGGCATTATAAGTAATCTAGATATAAAGTATATGGAAGAATGTGCAGATATGTCTAAATAATATGCAAATACTGTGCCATTTTATATAAGGGACTTCAGCATCTGCAGTTTGGTATCTGCAGGGGGTTGCTGGAACTAATTCCCCACAGCTACTGAGAGACAACTGTATACTCACATCTAAATGTATTTGGATTTAATTTTTTAGTCTCTCTTTTTATTCATTAATGTGTTTGTTCTTATATCAGTACCAAATCTCTTAAATTACTTTTATTTTATCAAATATATATGTACATGTATACCCCATATACACATGACTCTAAAAGTCTTAAAAGCTATTTTGCATATTTTCCAGCTTAAATATTTTGCATATTTTCCAGCTTAAATAGAAACAATTACTATTCCCTAAATATATCATTTTTTTTTAATGTCTTTGCTCAGTTCTTTGTGTTCATCTCAAGCATTCCCTCCTCTATGAAACCTTTTTTCTTATGGAACCATTTAATTGCTCCTTTCTTTGTGCTTCCACTGTGCTTTGG
>NW_016811308.1:0-1165 GCF_001698545.2 Rhinopithecus bieti
ACCTCTTAAAGTTATTGCTTCCCTCTCCCCCAGTAGTTCTAAAGGCAGTTACTTATTTTATGGTTGGGTTTTTTTTTTTTTTTTTTTTTTTTTTTTTTTTTGCTTGTTTTATATTTTTAATTCAATAACCGATATAAATGGCTTGGAACTGCAATGTTAAGAATTTTTGGGCTGGGCGCGGTGGCTCAAGCCTGTAATCCCAGTACTTTGGGAGGCCGAGACGGGCAGATCACGAGGTCAGGAGATCGAGACCATCCTGGCTAACATGGTGAAACCCCGTCTCTACTAAAAAAATACAAAAAACTAGCCGGACAAGGTGGCGGGCACCTGTAGTCCCAGCCACTTGGGAAGCTGAGGCAGGAGAATGGCATAAACCCGGGAGTCGGAGCTTGTAGTGAGCTGAGATCCGGCCACTGGACTCCAGCCTGGGCGACAGAGTGAGACTCTGTCTAAAAAAAAAAAAAAAAAGAATTTTCTTCCGTTCCAAAAACGGCTGAATAGGAACAGCTCCGGTGTGCAGCTCCCAGAGTGATCGATGCAGAAGATGGGTAATTTCTGCATTTCTAACTGAGGTACCTGGTTCATCTCATTGGGACTGGTTGGACAGTCGGTACAGCCCATGGAGGGTGAGCCGAAGCAGGGCAGGGCATCACCTCTCCCTGGAAGTGCAAGGGGTTGGGGAATTCCCTTTCCTAGCCAAGGGAAGCCGTGACAGACGGGTACCTGGAAAATCAGGACACTTCCACCCTAATACTGCGCTTTTCCAACAGTCTTAGCAAACAGCACACCAGGAGATTATATCCTGCACCTGGCTCGGCGGTTCCCATGCTCAGCGAGCCTTGCTCTCTGCTAGTGCAGCAATCCGAGATCACACTGTGAGGCAGCAGCCTGTCTGGGGGAGCGATGTCCGCCATTGCTGAGGTTTGAGTAGGTAAATAAAGTGGCTGGGAAGCTCCACCTGGGTGGAGCCCACCACAGCTCAACCAGGCCTGCCTACCTGTAGACTACACCTCTGGGGGGCAGGGCATAGCTGAACAAAAGGCAGAGAAACTTCTGCAGACTTAAACATCTGACAGTTCTGAAGAGAGCAGCGGTTCTCCCAGCATGGTGTTTGAGCTCAGAGAACAAACAGACTGCCTCCTCAAGTAGGTCCCTGACCCCTGTG
>NW_016811309.1:0-696 GCF_001698545.2 Rhinopithecus bieti
TGCCACTATTCAGCAGCAGTGATTAAATAGCAAGTTCAAGTGATTAAATCTGGTCCGTCACTACACTTTTTCTTTAAAATTGCTATTAGGTTTTGTAAGTAAGGAAGTGGAGGCATTTTTGTCAGTGTATTACCTCTCAAAGGCCACAAAAGTATGTTTTCAAAAGTATGTTTTAAACTTATGGATCAAGTTGTGTGGATATGATTTCAGAACCCCAGAGGTTCTTCCATTGTGTCTAATGTCCAGCATGGTGCACTTGTTCAGAGTTTCATTGTAATTTACAGCACCATGTTTTCTTTGGAGTGTTGTTCAGGGGTCTCTTGCATCAGAATGGCCTGAACTGCTTGTTAGAAATGCAGTTTTCTGATCCTACCCTCCAGATTCTGATTCAGTAAGTCTGGAGTGAGCCTTGGAAAACTGCATTTTATTTAGCATAATCCTCTGGGGGACTGGGGGGGTCCCCAAAGTTTGAGAACCACCGCTAAGGGCCATTATGTTTCTGCAGGCAAATTTATTTTACTTTTTCATTTTATGTCATACAAAGTAGGATTTTAAGAATTTATTTTGGTAAAACTAGAACACTGTCTTCAAATTAATAAAAGCCTTGTTGTGTAGGAGAAATATTCTCTTCAAAATCCCTCAATGAAATTGATCTTAAAAGACTGAGTCAAATGCTAAACAGATCTGTCCTGTATC
>NW_016811310.1:0-1162 GCF_001698545.2 Rhinopithecus bieti
CAAGGGCTTTTCAAACCCCATATTCTCTGCATTCTGCTACTGTACTGCTTTTCAACATATTCTTTTATGTAACATGTAAACAAGATTTACTATTCACATAACAAGTGTCCAATTTTCTTTTCTTTTTTTTTTTTTTTTTTTTGAGATGCAGTTTTGCTCTTGTTGCCCAGGCTGGAGTGCAATGGTGTGATCTCAGCTCACAGCAACCTCTGCCTCCCGGGTTCAAGCGATTCTCCTGTCTCAGCCTTGAGTAGCTGGGATTCCAGGCGCCCACCACCTCACCCGGCTAACTTTTGTATTTTTAGTAGAGATGTGCTTTCACCATGTTGGCTAGGCTGGTCTCCAACTCCTGACCTCAGGTGATCCACCCGCCTCAGCTTCCCAAAGTGCTGGGATTACAGGTGTGAGCCACTGCGCCTGGCTGCAAGTGTCCAATTTTCAACTACCTTTGGTCCAACAACCTACTGACAATGAAGTAATGTTAAATTGCTTTCATATTCCTGAAAGCAACAGATCTGAATCAGCAATTTGCACAGGGAGGAATACAAATACAGGGATCCTATGCTATTCAAATTCTTGTTATGCAAACACAAAAACAGAATAGATTTGGATAAATCTTTGGATAGATCTATTGCTATCTGAAGCTTTGCTACTTGCTCTCTGAAACTCAGGAACCAAAAACAAGCTGTGAGTGGTGGCTCATCCCTATAAGCTCAACATTTTTCAAGGGTAAGGCAGAAGAATCACTTGAGTCCAGGAGTTCAAGGCTGCAGTGAGCTAGGTCCGCGCCACTGCACTCCAGCCTGACAGCCTGAGCCACAGAGCAAGACACAGCCTCTTTAAAAAAAAAAAAAGGCCAGGCGCGGTGGCTCACTCCTGTAATCCCAGCACTTTGGGAGGCCGAGGGGGGAGGATCACAAGGTCAGGAGTTCGAGACCAGCCTGACCAACATGGTAAAACCCCATCTCTACTAAAATACAAAAAAATTAGCTGGGTGTGGTGGCACATGCCTGTAATCCCAGCTACTCAGGAGGCTGAGGCAGGAGAATTACTTGAACCCGAGAGGTGGAGGCTGCAGTGAGCCAAGATCATGCCACTGCACTCCAGCCTGGGTGACAGAGTGAGACTCCTTCTCAAAAGAAAAAAGAAAGCAATTGCCATA
>NW_016811311.1:0-1541 GCF_001698545.2 Rhinopithecus bieti
TGCTTTTCATGGATCAGTTGGGTAGCACTGTTTTGGGGAATCTGAAAAGGAAAATTTTAATTGCTTTGAAGCCTATGGTGACAAAGGAAATATCAGATAAAATCTAGAAAGCAACATTCTGAAAAACGTACTTGTGATGTGGGAATTCACCTCACACAATTATGCCATTCTTTTTATTGAGAAGTTTGCTAACACTTTTTTCGTGGAATCTGTGATGGGATATTATGGAGCACATAAGAGCCGTTGGTGAAAAAGGATGTAATCTTCAGATGAAAACTAGAAGGAAGCCTTCTGAGAAACTGCTTTGTGATGTGTTAATCTATCTGACAGAGATACATGATTCTTTTCATGGAGCAGTTTGGTAGCACTGTTTTTGGGGAAACTGAGAAGGGATATTTTGGATCGCATTGAAGACTATGGTGACAAAGGAAATATCCTCAGAAAAGAAATAGAAAGAAGCTCTCAGAGAAAGGATATTGTGAGGTGTGAATTCATCTCACAGCATTACACCTTTCTTTTCATGGAGCAGTTTGCTAAAATTGTTTTCATTGAATCTGCATTGGGATATTTGGGAGTGCATTGAGGCCTACAGTGTAAAAGGAAATATCCTCAGATAAAAACTAGAAAGAAACTTTCTGAGAAACTGCTTTGGGACGTGTGAATTCATCTCAGAGTATTACATGGCTCTTTTCATTGAGCAGTTTGATGACACTATTTTCGTTTCATCTGCAATAGGATATTTGGGAGTGCATTGGGTCCTATGGTGAAAAAGGAAATATCCTGAGTTAAAAACTAGAAGGAAGGTTTCTGAGAAACTCCTTTTGATGCGTTAAATCATCTCACAGTATAACTCTGTTCTTTTCATTGTGCAGTTTGCTAACACTATTTTCTTAGAATCTGCTATTTGATATTTCGTAGTGCATTGAAGCTTACAGATTTACATTGTACTTTGCATTGAGCAGTTTGCTTACACTGTTTTCTTGGAATCTGCACTGTGATATTTCTTAGAGCATTGAAGTTTATGGTGACAAAGGAAATATACTCATAGATAAACCAAAAGCAAGCTTTCTGAGAAATTGCTTTGTGATGTGTCTGTTCATCTCACAGAGTTACACAGTTCTTTTCATTGAGCAGTTTGCTAGCACTGCTTTCTTGAAATCATAAATGGACATTTCCGAGTGCATTGAAACTTAGGGTGACATAGGAAATGTCCTCATAGAAAAAGTAGAAAGAAGCTTTCTGAGAAACTGCTTTATGATGTGTTTTTTCATCTCACAGAGTTACATGATTCTTTTCATGGATCAGTTTGGCAGCACTGTTTTTGGGAAATCTGAGAAGGGATATTTGGATCACATTGAAGAGTATGGTGACAAATTTTTATCCTTAGATAAAAGCTAGAAAGAAGCTTTATGAGAAATTGCTTTGTGATGTGTGAATTCATCTCACAGAGTTGCACCTTTCTTTTCATGGACACATTGCTAACACTGTTTTCGTGGAATCTGCAATGGGAATCTGGGGTACGTTGAGGCCTATGGTGAAAA
>NW_016811312.1:0-1371 GCF_001698545.2 Rhinopithecus bieti
TGAGAGGACTGCTTGAGCCCAGGAAGTTGAGGCTGCAGTGAGCTGTGATCATGCCTCTGCACTCTAGCCTGGTGACAGAGACCTTGCCTCAAAAAAAAAAAAAAAAAAAAAAAGCAGAGGTTTATAATTCTGATGAAGTCCAATTTCATTTCTTTAATGACGTACTTAAGAGATCTTTGCTCAAATCAAGGCCACTAATAGTTCTTCCCATATTTTAGGTTTCAGATTTAAGTCTATGATGCGTTAGAGATTAGTTTTTACATATGATGTGAGATATGGATTCAAGTTAGTCTTTTTTTGCATATGGATGTCCAATTCTGCTTAGCGACATTTGTTGAAACTAGCCTTTTTCCCACTGACTTGTCTTTATACCTCTGTCAAAAGCCATTTTCCATATGTGTGAGATTATCTTTGGATTTTCTATTCTGTGCTATTGATGGATTTCTCTATCTTTACACCAGTACTACACTGTCTAGATTAGTGTAACTTTTTAGTAAGCCTTAAAATCTGGTAGTCTTAGTCTTCCAACAGTGTTCCTTTTTTTCAAATTGTTTTCACTATTCTATATCCTTTGCATTTTCATATGAATTTGAAAATTAGTTTGTCTGTTTCTACAAAAATGCCTGCCAAATTTTGGGGGTGAACTGGCATCATAAAAATATTGATTCTTCTAATCCATAAAACTGATATAGCTCTTCATTTACTTATGTCTTATTTAATTTCTTTTAGCAATGGTTTGTAGCCTTCAGCATACAAGTTTTTACATTTTTGTGAGATTTATGCCCAAGTATTTTATATTTTTTGATACTATGGTGACATTTATTTATTTTCATTTGAATTTTAATTGTCTACTGTTAGGGTATAATATGCAATTGATTTTTGTATATTGACTTTCTATGCCAAAACTTTGCTAAACTCGTTTATTTTTTTGTGTAGCTTTTTTGTAGATTCCATTGGATTTTCTGCACAAATGATCATAGAATCTGCAAATAAAGATAGTATTATGGTTTTACTTCTTTCCAATCTGGATGTCATTTTTTCCTTCCTTCTTTCTTTCCTTCCTTTCTTTTTCTTTCCTTTCATCCTCCCTGCCTTCCTTCTATCTCTTCTTCCTTTTCTTTCCCCCCTCCTTCCCTTCCCTCTCTCTTCAACTCCTTTTTTTTTTCTCCTCTTTGCCTTCTTACTCTGGAAACTTCAGTACAATGTTCAATGAATAGTGAGAGTAGACATCCTTGTCTTATTCCTGATCTTAGAGAGAAAATGTTCAATCTTTCATTACTAAGTTTATTGTTATCTGTAGGTGTTTCCCAAATCCTCCTTTTTTTCTGGTTGAAGAAGGACATTTCTTTCTATTTCTAGTTTACACAGAGT
>NW_016811313.1:0-1162 GCF_001698545.2 Rhinopithecus bieti
CAGAGGGCAGGCGAGGACTATGTGGATCTTTCCAGAAATACATGTGGATATTTGAAAATGCAGAACTGACTGGTGGAAAGGATGGGAATGAACTGCTGGAAATCTGGTCCTCATGGACCATGTGTGTTTGATGGACATGAGACAAATTTGGAGAGAATTTTTGCAAATATTTTCTTTCATTGGACACTCTCCGATTCCGTGGGTTTGACTACTCTAGGGACCTCATGTAAGTGGATTCCAGAATGAATCTGAGAAGAAACTGCTGGTTGCCAGGAGCTGGGAGTGGGGAGAATCAGAAGTTGTTCATGTGTGTGCAGTTTCAGTTATGTCAGATGGGGAGGTTCTAGAGATCTGCTGTACAGCTCGATGCCTATAGTTCACACAGACTGAGTATTTCTTATGCATAAGACTTACAACAAAAGTGTTTTGGATTTCTGACATTTTTTCATTCTGAACTATTTTTCATATACTTACTGGTTTAGCATCCCAAATCTGAAAGATTCAAAATCTAAAATGCTCCAGTGAGCATTTCTTTTCAGCATCTGATTCGTATGCCAAAGTGGGAGGTGACAGGCCAAATACATTCTTGCCCCTTTATTGTTTTTCTCTCACCACGTTTCTAGCTTGGTGATTAGTTTTTGATCAATTCCATACTGGCCATACTGCGATTGTATATTTTTGAAGGCTTTGGGATGTGAGAGAGGCTGATTGCTATTTTCTATGTCATGAAAATTTTCCACCTTTTCATGGTTGCATCTTTTTCTCAGTGTCTTTGTTGTGGCAGTCATTAATAAGAGCCTGTCAGGTCAGATTTAGGACAGATTTTTTTAATTTTGCAAAAAAATGTTACTGGGATTCTGGTAGTGGTTGCGTTGAATCTGCAGCTCACTTTGGGTAGCATTGTCTTCCTAACAATATTGATTCTTCCAATCCGTGAGAATGAAATGACTTTCCACATATTGATGTCGTCTTTAGTTTCTTTCAGTAATGTTTTGGAGTTTTCAGGGTATAACCCTTTGACCATTTTGGTTAAACTTATTCCAAAATATTTTATTCCTTTTGATGTTAATATGAATTGAAATTCTTTTCTTAATTTCTTTTCAGATTGTTCACTGTTAGTGTATAGTCTAAAGAATGAACTAGAAAGAGTGAAGGGGACACG